>NC_080168.1:41875853-42032808 GCF_950295315.1 Erinaceus europaeus
TTTCTCTCCCCCTCTCTGTCTTCCCCTCCTCTCTCCATTTCTCTCTGTCCTATCCAATAACAATGACAATAATAATAACTACAACAATAAAACAAGGGCAACAAAAGGGAATAAATAAAATAAAATATAAGTATAAATATAAAAAAGGAAAAAAGTGGCCACCAGGAACAGTGGATTTATAGTGCAGGCATGATCCTTAGTGAAAACCTGGTGACAATGAAAAATGGGTCGGGGAGAGACACAACGGACCTCATGGGTCCTTAGCACCCCCAACTCTCACATCCAGCATGTGAACACAAAGATGGAGCAGTTCTTGGTTAGGTTCATGTACAGTTCTTGGTTAGGTTCATGAGTTGTTCATTACACAATGTGATAGAGGGATTCCAGAACAAAACCTGCTTACACTCTCAGCTTCCCCCAGGCTAGCATCACCTGCCTGAACTAAGGTTGTAGGACAGCTCACCTGAGGCAACTGAGAGTGTTAATGGGAAGCTGGCTCTGAGTATTTGCTGGGAACCCCTCTATAGAGTTTGTGTAATGCATGACTCAGGTTAATAATCAAGGTTTCCTTTTACTTTTCTGTGAAGTGTGTATAGCTGCGCCTGATTTTGAAAAAAAGATTGCCAGGCGGGACAGAGGCCTGAGTTTCATCTCTGCACCTGAAACTAATGGCAGGAACTTTGCAGTATGAATGAGTCATGCCCTTTCTGGGAAGCATCTACACTTGGAATTTGGTATTGGTGTCCTCTGGATATTAATTTCCTTATGAGAAAGTCTGTAGATACCTTAGAAGTTTACCAGTAGGGACTTCTTCATTGACTTATTTATTTATTTATTTATTTATTTTTGCCTGGGGTTCTGTGCAGGGACTATTAAGCCATAGCTCCTAGAGGCCACTCCCCCCCCACACACACACACTTTATTTGATAGGGCAGAGAAATTGAGAAGGGAGAGGGTGATAAAGATAGATACCCGCAGACTGATTTCACCACTTACGAAGCATTCATGCTTCTGGTAGAAGGGTGAGGGACTCGAACCCTAATACTATGTGTGCTTCACCAGGTGTACCACTGCCCAGCCCCCTTTGTTTCCTTTTCTACATAGAGGCAGAGAAAGAGATCACAAGCCTGAAAATTGCTTTCTGTGTGGTGGGGTTGGGCTTGAATTTGAGCCATGCGTATAGCAAAGCAGCACATTATCAAAGTGAGCTATTTCACAGACTCTGCACAGTAGACTTTTAAACATGGTTCCATGAACCTCCCTAAGCCAAGGTTATTTCCATATAAAGACATGAAAATATGTGCTGCAAACCCCTTCCTGACTCTATGGCTCTCATTGGCAATTTGGATTCTTCCCAAATGAGGACACTGGAAATGCGTACTCTGGAAAGGAGCAAAGATTCACTGTCAGATTTGTTGTGTTCTGGTGTATTGGGTAAGCCTGGTGAGTTGCTAAACACTGACCACCATCCCACTGATTATAACTATGCCAACAGAGGACACCACCAGCACGAGGTAGAACTCAGATGTTGTCAAGGACAGGACACCAATGTCACTCAGGAGCGGAAGACACTTCAGGGGCAGAGAAATTCAGCTACAGATCACTGGGTCCAAGCAGATCAAGGCAAGGGTGAGTCTGAAAAAAACTTATAAAGCCATTGCTGGAAAGACTGCCACAATGGTGTTAGGAATAAGAATGGGGGCGGAGGGAGAGAGAGCAGGATGTGGTGCACCTGGTTAAGCACTCACATTACACTGCACAAGGACCTGGGGTTCAAGTCCCTGGTCTCCAACTGCAGTGGGAAAGATTCACAAGTGGTAAAGCAGGGTTTCAGGTATCTCTCTGTCTCTTTCCCTCTCTGTCTCCCTCTCCCTTCTCAATTTCTCTCTGTCTCTATCTAGTAATAAACAGATAGATAACTTTAAAGGAATAAGATTCAGTACTCAAGTACCACCAAGTACTCAATCCAAGTACCACCTTTTCTTAGAAGACCTCTCTGATTCACTCACCCCAGTCAGGAGTGCTCATCTCTCTTGGACTCTGGTAGTACCTTGAACTTTTCTCTAATTAAACTCATAAATTTTCTTTGTGATCTTGTTATTTTCACTTGAAAGAGAAAGAGAATGAGAAGGAGGAGGAGAAGGGTAGGGGGAGAAAGGGAGGAGGAGGGAGAGGAATAGGAGAAGGGGAGGAGGAGAAGGGGGAGAAGGAGGGGGAGAAAAGGGGGGAGGAGGGAGGAGAAGCAGAGGAGGAGTGGGAGGATGAGGGAGAGGAGGAGGGGAAAGAGGAGGGAGAGGAGGAGGGGGAAGAGGAGAGTGAGGAGAAGGGGGAGGAGGAGAGGGAGGAAAAGGGGGAGGAGGCAGCAGCACAACACTCCAGCACATATTGATGCCCAGGATTGAACTTGGGACCTCACGCTTACAAGTTCAATGTCTCATTCATTGTGCCACCTCCCAGAGCACATGGTCTTGTTTTTATATTTTTGTATCCTCTTAGATTAAAAACTCTCAGGCCAGAAACCAAATTTGAGTTCTTCTAAATTCTGGTAATAAGCATGGTATCAGACACTTGGTATATAATCTTATTTAATCAAAAATACAGAAAATAAGAGCAAACACACTCAAGACAACATTATTTCCAAAATAGCTGAAACAAAATCTTCAGTGATAGGGGAATAATCAAGGCCATTCATATATGAGATATAACTGTAAGTTGATGATGATTATGAAGATTTTTGACTCCAAGATTATCTCTGGGGCTCCGTGCCCGCACTACAAACCCACTACTCCTGGCAGCCATGTGTTCCATTTTATTGGATAGGACAGAGAGAAAGTGAGAGAAGAGAAAGAAATAGAGAGGGATAAATAAAGATAGAAACCTACAGACCTCCTTCACCTCTCGTGAAGTGTCCTCCGCAGTTGGGGAGCCAGGGGCTGGAACCCAGGTCCTTGTGCAGGTCCTTGTGCCTCGTACTATGTGCACTTAACCAGTTTGCTACCACTCAGCCCCACCCCTATAAGGTTATTTTTTAAATCATAAACAGATCATCACTTAAACTGCACACAATTCAACTAATGAAAAGGTCAAAGCAAAAAAATAAAATATCTTGTGTAAATATGTAAATTGTGTAAATATGTGGAAGAGCATACAACAACAATAATAATAAGAGCTGTTTTCTCAAGATCATGGGATTAGGAGGTTGGTTGGTTTGTTTGCAACCAGGGTAATCACTGGAACTCTATATCTGATCCACAGCTATTTTTCCTCTCTTTTCTTATTCCCCTTTCTTTTATCTGATAGAACAGAGGACAACTGAGAGGAAAGAGGGAAAGAGAAAAAGACATCTGCAGCACATCTGTACAAGTTGGTATTGGTCATTACGCCAGGTCCCCTGCATTGCTTGACACTGTCATCTATTTACAAAAAAATTGTTTTGCCTGAGACCCACCCTGCTTGCAGGGTATTGGTTTAATCCCCACTGGTTAGATGGAAGCCTGCTACCTTGGCGTTCTTTCCTTCTTTCCACCCCCTCTCCTAGCCATTTCCATTTCCGATCTGCTACTTTTGTTTCAGAAGATATTAAGGAATTTTCTCTGATCAGCTAAGGCATCGCATTGTGTTCCCACTAGGCCACTCAACTCCTGGTTCCTCTCCCGCGTCGCTGAGTAAGTAGCAGTCCAGGTTGGCTCCGCTTGAGTTCTCTCCCCTGGGACGCAACCCCGACACATCTGTACAAGTCAGGATGGGGCCTTGAATACATGGCAATGTATCAGTTTATCAGGTGCACCACCACCCAGCCCTAGGAGATGATGATGACGATGAAGATGATAATGATTGTCGTTCCTTTCCATATAAATGTATTTATGGAGGCAAAATTGCAAAGAAAAGAACAGCTTGCCTAGGAATTTTCCCAAACCCATATAGGTCTTCTGGTTCAACATAAGTGAGCCATTCCTCAGCCTTATCCAGGAAAAGAAAGGGACATATATATTTATTTACATTTAAATGTCTAAATATTGGGTATGGCATACTGTAGCAGTTCTCTTCCTTAATCCCCCCTACATTCCAATTATATAGATCTAATATTCCAACTATGCAAGTGAAGAATATCAGATACTGTAGTCTTGCAGGTTAGGAGGCAAAAGACCTGGGAGGGTGATGTCCCGCTTATGAAATAGTCCTATCACCTTTTTCAACTGGTTTTTGGATGGGAGTAGCGCCATCTGGTGGACAACAGCAAGGCTAGCGTAAACACTCCAAAACCCAGGTAGGTTTGACACATTGAGCAGCTGGAAGTCACTATTCATTGAGTAATCATTTGGAAAAGGACATACACCGAGGCACACAGCTCTCCCAGACAATGAGGTCTCAGTTCCTTGATAAAATGCATACATGATCTTGGGCATAGATCTTTTTTCAATTCCTTGTGCATCGTCTCACTGGAGTTGGGGTGTTGGGGGGAGAGAGTTAATGAGAGCTCTTAGGGTTATGCAGAAATATTTGGGGAGCTTATGAAATTCGTCCTATAGCTCTCTTCTGTCTTGAGGTAGATTCTTCCTAAAGGCTCTGCCTCTCAGAAGAATCCAGACTAATATATGCATTTTGCTAAATGCAAAAGCTACTTGGAGTCCTATCTTCATTGACTGACCCAATGCATTTCATGTTGTTGTTCGTTCTAAGAAATTCTACTGAGAGGTGAATATGGTCGTCAGATCAACAAATGGGTTGGCTGCTTATTTTTAGGATTGAGAGGTAGCCTTGTATAAGTCAACTTTATGTGTTAATCAAGCAAACAACCAGACTGACCTGTAAAAGGTGAGACTGGGAAGAAAGAGAGCTTGAGGAAGGAGGATGGAGAGAGGTGCAGCAGACGTGAGGATAAGGAGGACTTGGAAGGAAGGACAGAAAGTTAAGATTTGCAAGACAGGGCTATTCTGGGTACAAACCCAAAACAGTCCTTAGAAGAATGACCAGAGGACGGTGAGGCCAGAGGCTTCCCAAGTCCAATTTGTCATGGGAATCAAAGGTTCTTGTGCTTGGCAGGTGGTTTTCCTGGTTCTCTTCTCTCACACCTGACCATTCCTCAGGACCAGCATCTATGACCATCTCTGCATTAACCCTCCACACACACACGCATGCAAGCACACAAAAACACATGCACACACACACACACATACCAGAAGTCACTAGGTCATCCCCTAGCCCAGAGAAAGACTATTTAGGAGGTTGGTATGGCCTTCCATGAGAAGGCATTAGCTCTCTACTAGTCTGAGTCAAAAAAAACTTACTTACTTGAGTTCCTCTATTTTTGTATGCTGAAGATAGAAGGCAATGTTCTTTAGTATATGAAAAGGACTGATAAGAAGGGGGCACAGAACTTTGGTGTTGGGTGTGGTATAAACCTATACTCTGTAATCCTACAATCTAACAAGCTGTTAATCACCAAGAAAGTTCAACTAACAAGAATTCAAGAGGTGAGCTGTCATTAAAAAAAAATCTGCTTTCTGGGGAGGAGTTAACAAAAAAATAAATACAAACTTTTTGGAAAAAAATATTTATTCCATTTTGTTGCCATTGTTGTTGTTATTGATGTCATCATTGTTGGATAAAACAGAGAGAAATAGAGAGAGGAGAGGAAAACAGGGGAGAGAAGAGAGGGGGAGAGAAAGACAGGCACCTGCAGACCTGCTTCACAACCTGTGAAGCGACCCCCTGGAGGTAGGGAGCCAGGGGCTCAAACTGGGACCCTTACTCGGGTCCTTGCGTTTAACCCATTGTGCTACCACCCAACTCCCAATAAATACAAACTTTTTTCAAAGCATAACATACATACAACTAAGCCCAAAGAATAGGCAACTCTCTGATTCTTCCTAACATTTAAATATGACTTGATGCTAGTACTTAGTCACTGTCCCTTACAAGGAAACCAGTAAAATGGCATTGGAAGATGTGCCCCACCCCAACCCCACCCCCCTAAAAAAACCTGATATACGGATTCAATTTGGTGACTCATAGAGTATCAGAAGCTGTATATTCAGAGTCACTGCATATATTTCTTATGTGGATATTGTGCAGAGACATCATGCACAGGTGAAGTAAATTCTTTTTTGTTATTATTTATAAAAAGGAAACATTGACAAAATCATAGGATAAGAGGGGTACAACTCCATACAAGTCCAGGCTCAAGGGAAAAAAAAAACTAGTATAACCACAGGCCCTTTGGAATATAACTAAAATATGTCTACTAGCTATCTACAAAACAGAGACACCCCCCACAACTCTTCATCTACACTATTCCAGCCTTTAGGTACATGATTAGTCAACAATTTGTTTGGCTTTATATGTTACCTCTCTTTTTAGCCACTAGGTTCCAGATGCTAGCATGATGCCAACCAGACTTCCCTGGACAGATCACCCTGCCAGTGTGTCCTGGAGCGCCGATTCCTCAGAGAAAAGTGAAGTGAATTCTAATGGAGCTGACTTTGTAGAATGCATGAAATGATGACTGGATCCAACAAGACGTTTTACAGTTTTCGTTGTAGTTTAGAAAATCACCGGCAGGTGGCAAGCGACTCCCACAACAGACAACAGAAATTTGAGCTCCCTTGGCCTACAGCTTATTTTTTCCCCAGCAAAAACTGCTAGTGAGGGAGTCCTGGGTTTCTCTGTGCATGTAAATCCCAAGGATTCAAAGGTTCCTCTCTTCCATGAGCCTCAGGACTAAAGTCATGTTGACCCAGGATTCCCCCTCCTGGTCACCCAGCACCTGAAGGAGCTGGTCTTTTGCCTTCTGAAGGTTCTTAGGAGAAAAAAAAAAAAAAAAAAGGAGGGGCTAAAGAACTAAAGGTGTTTGCTGAGGGATGGGAAGCAGTTGTCTTTAGCAGGCAGCTAGATGGTGCCTGTCATGTCTACATAGGAAAGAGGTGTCTCCTCTCCTCCTTTTGTAAAATAGCCTGGAAGAGCTGAATGATTTGGCCTCCCACTGTAGGTGTTAAAGGTGGGGGGGAGGCATGTGTCTTTATTCCTTTATGTCTGTTCAGGAATTATCATCTTGGAGAAGCTGAGAGGTAAACAAATATCTGGCTGGGGAAGAGGGGCTAGATGACTGCAGGGTGGCTTTGTATAACAAGCTCACAGTTTTTTTCTCTTTTTGCATTGATTATGTATTTCTATGGGAGTAGCCAGTTGAATGACCAGGACTTGGGGGGTGGTATTCAGTCTAATGAGGCATGAGAGCAGAAAGTTCTCCACTCTGTGTTTTAGTGGACCTTCTTTATATGCCTTTTCTATCTATTCTATGATGTTTATTGTTAAACAGGGGTCAGCAAAATAGCTCACTTATATAGTGTGCTGCTTTGACAAGTGAGTGACCTAGGTTTGAGACTGGTCCCCACCCCAGTGAATGAAGAAGCTTCGTTGCTGTGATATCTCTCTCTCTCTCTCTCTCTCTCTCTCTCTCTCTCCATCACTCTGGCACATGTGTTGCCAGGCACTGAACTCATGGCCTCACTCTTGCAAGTCTTTTGCTTTTCCACTGTGTCACTTTGCAGACAGCTCAACAAGTTTTTTGAAGGTGGTGACTGTTTTATTCCCTCTGACAATGTGCAATAATTTTTTAATTATTTATTTATTTATTCTCTTTGTGTTGCCCTTGTTTCATTGTTGTAGTTAATATTGTTGTTGTTATTGATGTTGTCATTGTTGGATAGGACAGAGAGAAATGGAGAGAGGAGAGGAAAACAGAGAGGGAGAGAGAAAGATAGACACCTGCAGACCTGCTTCACCACTTGTGAAGCTATTCCCCTGCAGGTAGGGAACCGGGGGGCTTGAATTGGGATTCTTACGCTGGTCCTTGCATTTTGCACCACCAGCTTAACCTGCTGCGCTACTGCCCAACTCCCTTGCAATTATTTTTTAAGGTGCAGCCTGAAAGCTGGTGCAATGGGGGAAGCATTGGGCTCTGAAGCATGAAGTCCCAGTTTGATCCCCTGCAACAAATGTGTCAGAGTGATGTTCCAGTTCTCTCTCTCATGCATAACTTTGTTTATGTAAATAAACCAATGGAACAAATGGGTAACGATCACTTTCATTTTATTATTTATTTATTTATTAGATAGAGACAGAGAAATTGAGAGGGGAAGTAGAGATGGTGAGAGACACCTGCAACCCTACCTCACCACTGATGAAGATTTCCTCCCTGTAGGTGGAGACTGGGGGCTTGAACCCAGGTCCTTGAGCACTGTAATGTGAGTGCTTAACCAGGTACACCACCACCTGGCCCTGGTAATCACTGTTAAACAAAAGCTTTGCCTTCTAAGGCCTTAGATGAGTAGCATATCCTTCTAGTTGTGGATATCACTCTGCTCAGTTTCCTCAACAAAAGCTAATACAGTCTCCTCTGTCCACTTTATTTCTCCACATTTCATCTTTTTTTATATTGCCATAAGGATTATTACTGGGGTTTTGTGCCTGCACAACAAATCCACAACTCCTGGTGGATATTCCCCCACCCCCATTTTTTCCCTCTTTTTTTTTTTTGATATCAAGAGAAATTGAGAAGGGAGACACAGGAAAGACACAGAGAGAGACAGAGAGAGAGAGAGAACTGAAGCACTACTACACCACTGATGAAGCTTCCCCCTGCAGTTTGGGACCCATGGCTTGAACCAGGTTCCTTGTGTATGGTAATATGTGCACCTAGCCCCCTTCTCTGTATTTTAAAGAAGTGAGTTCCTCGCATTCTGTGGCTGTTTTGTTATGGTTTCAAGCCAGTGAACAAGCAGGAATTAGAAACCCCCTTTCTCTTCCTCTCTTCCAAAAAGATCTCCCAGGTGCCACAAACTCTAGCCTGAGGAGGGTGTGAGTGGAAGGGGAGTTCAGTGGTCAAGCTCTGCAGGCAGTGAGTGTCTCAGGTGGACAGTGCCTGAGTGGCTCCCTCCTCTGGGGGAACACTCCCCTCACCCCCAGATACCGGGGCTGAAGGGGGCCAAGTCCAGGTCCTGTGTGGTGGCAGCTGGAGCCCCAGGCTGATCTCTGTCTGGGCCAGGCACTCTGAGGCCCCACTGCACCTTTTTCAGAAGGTGATGATGGACATAAGACACGTGGCCGCACAATGGGGACACACAACTGACCTCTGTCAACTCCTGCAAGCTGTCCCTGCTTTGGGGAAGCTGATTGCAGGAGCGAGTCTGGAACTCCAGTGCTGGGGGAGCTCATGCTTCTAGCCCCAACCTGCAGGTCCCCAAACCAGCACAGCTCAGAGAGCAACCCAGGGTCTCAGGGCCTTCCACCCATTGGAGTTGGGGGGGAGGCACCTGGGCTAAGGAGCTGGGCCTGACTGGGGGCCGCTCCAAGAATGAAACCCCTAAAGGTCAGAGAAAGGCCAGGGGTGGGGGGTAAAGGGAACAGGGTGAGTCACAGTGTGAATAGACTGGGAGGGCAGCAGAGGAGGGGTGCAGTGTGTGGTGTGTGGTGGAGGGCATAGGGATTGAGAACGTATGATTGAGAAGGGGCAGACAAATTGGGGGACAGACTCGACTAGCAGGCCTTTTACTTTCCTCCCCTCCTGTACACAAACTATCACTTCGGGTTAGCAGAGAGCCCTCATATGGTTCATTAGCATGAGCTGTGGCCAACTCCCTTAAACCCTCTAATTATTTATTAAGCCATTAGCCCGCAGGTCACCATCCTGGGGGGCTCCTGGGTTGGGTCTGGGCTGGAGCTACCAGCCAGGGACCTTCCTCTCCTGAAGCCCCCAAGGGCCCGCCTCCCCGGACAAAGTGAATCCATCCTCCCATTTCCCCACCACCAGGAACTGACAAAACAGAGCTCTGTCTGTCTGTCTGTCTGCCTGCCTGCCTGCCTGCCTGCCTGCCTATCTATCTTACATTTTAGCAAACAGTCTCTCTAAAGTAAAGAGGAAATTTTGCAAAACTGAAGGCTAAATGGGTGCAAGGAACATGGGTACACTTCACCGTGGGGAGATACCTAAAGGCTGTGTCCCCCTTCCCTTCTCAGGGTGTCCCCAGGCCCCCCACAAAGAAAAAAAACTTAAAATGTCTCTGGAGTGGTCCGATTGTGGTGCAGTGGATAAAGCATTGGACTTACAAGCATGAGGTCCTGAGTTCAGTCCCTGGCAGCGCATGTACCAGAGATGTCTGGTTCTCTCTCCTCTTAGCTTTCTCATTAATAAATTAAATTAAAATTATTTTTAAGTTTATGGAGTTTAGAGTTGGGTGAAGCAGGAAGCCGGCCACCGACTCTACTGCTCTATTCAGAAAACAGTTTCAAAGTAAGTTAAGCTCTGTAGGGTGCCCGCTCTCGCCCACTCCCCCACCCCCTCCTCCCTTCTGATTGTCCACAGCCCCCTCGCTCTCTGCCTCGAGTCTTGTTGGCCGCCCCTCAGCGTTGTGCCAACTATTTTATCTTTATTCCGCGGCTTTCTCCCTCAGCCATTCATTCCCGTCTTTTTTGTGTGTGTGTGGCTTCCCGGGGCCGCTGTGCAGCGCCTTACCACCCACTGCCCGCTCGCTCCTCAGCCGAGGTGTTTCTATACAAACTCCAGCGTCCAGTTGTCATATTAATTATTACACTGAGTAATGACTGAAATGGTCAAAATAACGGGGGGGGGGGTGTAGGACTCAAGAGCGCTTTCGCTGGCCCCTCAAAGATTCCGCAAAGAGGCCCTGCCACAAAGCACTAATTGGTCCCCAGAAACGCTGCGACAAGGCATGGCAGATAGGTTTCATAGAGCCCCGCCATTGTGCGGGGGGCAAGCTCTGAATAGACCCCACGCTTCTTTTCTAAACTCTCTTGCTGAGCAAAAAATGGACCTCTGTTTGAATACTGCCCCATCCTTGAATGCTATACCCAGCAGAGAGAAAAAAAAATGCACCATTTATTGTAAGTTTTTTTCACTCCCACTATCCCCCAGCTATTCATGAGTTCTCTGTGAAGAATCAGCTGGTTTTGTTTACCGTGAAAGACCTTTACTTTATTTTCATTCTTGGAGGAATGGGAGGCTGGGTTGGAGGGAGAGAGGCCCCGCCCTGTGCCTAGACTGAGGAGCCTGGCCTACTGTAACAAAATAGTGTAACAAATCCTACAAAAGTTGAGAAGGTATTGATTCTTTTGGGAGAGCTATATAGATTAACGACTTTCTTTATGCTTCTCCCAGGAAGGTATTTAATCATAATGTAAATGGAGCTTTAGAAAAAGAAGAAAAAAATAATGATAAAGACAGCATTACCACTCCTGATTTGGACAACTTCAAAAGGACTTGGGAGGGTGGTTGCGAATTAACTCCCCCTCCCAAAGTCCCCACACTCCTAACCTCCCCTTCTCTAACCAAAAAGCAACAATAAAATAATAGTTTGTGCTTCTTTTGTTTTTCATTTCCAGCCCTCTTTCCCCTTTCAAAGATGTAATGAAAAAGGGGAGGAAAGCAAATAGATTTGTTAGGAGACTGGATGCTTTAATGCAGGTGCAGGCCTCAGGGACTGCTGTGACAGAAAAAGCTAAACTCAATCTTTTTGTGTGTGTGTAGGGGAGGGTGCACCATTCTTCTTCCCCACCCTACCACACCCCCCAGGGAACAGGCCCAACTCTGGCCAGCAATTCCTAAAATTCTATTAGGAAAGAGTGTTTGGAGACCTATCTTGTGTAGAGGTGAGTTTTGTTTTGTTCTCTCTTTGCCAAAACAGTGTTCACCATAGCTGACAGCAGTGTTCCCAGCCCAAGTCTGGGATCCCTGCTACTACAGCCCCAGTATCATCTGCACTGCATCTATCATGATGACTTTGCTGGAAGCACCTAGTAGCTGGGGGGTATTCCCTTCACAGATATTAACAAATGATTTGTTCCAAAGGGAACAAATGGCAATTCCCTCCATCATAAAAGAAAAGTGGAGGGAGTTGGGCTGTAGTGCAGTGGGTTAAGCGCAGGTGGCGCAAAGCACAAGGACCTGCATAAGGATGCCGGTTCGAACTCTGGCTCCCCACCTGCAGGGGAGTCGCTTCACAGGTGGTGAAGCAGGTCTGCAAGTGTCTATCTTTCTCTCCTCCTCTCTGTCTTCCCCTCCTCTCTCCATTTCTCTCTGTCCTATCCAACAACAACAACAACAATAATAATTACAACAATAAAACAACAAGGGCAACAAAAGGGAATAAATAAAATAAAATTAAAAAAAAGAAAGTGGAGTTTATTTTTTAACTATACATTTGGTATATCTGTGTATGTGTGCATTCTATTATATGAGAGAGAACAGAGCACTGATTTGGATTCTATAATGCTAAGAATCGAACCCAGAGCCCCACGCATTTAAGCCCTGTGCTCAACCACTGGACTCCACCCCTGTTCACAAAAATCATCAGATTACATTCTCAGGACAGCTCCCCAAGATTCAGGAGAGCCATTACTCTACTAGGCATGAAGGTCTCATTCATTTGTGAATCTTTGTTTTCTAGCCCAAAGTCTCCATAAATTTGCCCTTAAGTGTCCTCACCATGCAGAATCCTGGTGACTTACTCACAGGCCCATGAGAGTCATCACTGGAGCTGGAAAGTCAGACCCCAGTGGCTCTGCTCAAGCCCCCTTCCATGTGCAGACCATGCAGTATTTGATCTCACTTGCACCACTGGTGAAAAAACTGGGTTCCTTGCTAGAATCTATTTGAACACAAGGTGCTCAGAAAATGGGACAGGGTAATATCAGACCTCCACTAGCTGGAGTCACTGAGCATTGTGATTCCAGAAAGTGGATAGTCCCTAGGTGCTGGAGGGGTTGTAGTAGAAAGACTATTCTGAGATCAGGCAGTGGTGCACTTGATTAAGCATACACATTACAGTGCACAAGGGTGCTTCAAGCCCCTGGTCCCCATTTGCAGGGAGGAAAGCTTCACAAGTGAAGTAGGACTGAGGTGTCTTACTGTCTCTTTCCCTTTCTATCTCCACCTCTCTTCTCAACTTCTCTATGTCTCTATCCATTTATGGATGAATAAACAATTTTAAAAGGCCTGCCTTGGGGCTAGGCAGTGAAACATTTGCTTGCTCAAGAAGGCATATTACAATGTGCAAGGACCCAAGTTCAAGCCCTTGGTCCCCATCTACAAGGGGGGATGCTTCATAAGTAGTGAATCTCTCCTCTTTCTTTCTTGATTTCTTTCTCTGTCTATACTCAATAAATAAAATATTTTTTAAAAATTTCTTTTAAACCAGAACTGGAGCACTCCCTCAATGTCTCATTGAAATCTCAACAGCTCTTGGAAGTAAAACTGAAGGCACAGAGTACAGATAAGGAAACCAAGATTCAAACTCCAGGCTCTTTCTCCAGACCACAACTGTCACTCACAGAGCCTGGATAACAAAGCAAGTCCCTCTACTTTTCTTCCTCCCCAGAGTTAAGTCCTGGATTCCTCTGGGCTCAGGAGAATACATGGTGGTTCTTGAGTATCATAGGCTAGGTCACAATCTAGGGTCTGAATCAGGATTCTGGTTCATAATCCTGATTATGGTGGGAAAAGAAAACCAGAAAATTTTGGTGGGGCAGTCCCCTACCTGGTTCAGTCCCATGAGTACAGGTGCAACCCTCCCCACCAAGAAAGATTGCAGCAAGCCAGGAGGTGACACAGTAGGCAAAGCATTGGACCCTCAACCATGAAGCCCTAAATTTGATCCCCAGCATTACATGTGCCAGACTGATGTTCTGATTCTTTCCCTGCCCTCCTAAATAAATAAATGCATATTTGAAAGAAAGACAGGATGGTTCTGCCTCAGAGTTGGAGGAGGTGGAGATGGCAACGATTGTCCATAGAGAACATTCTCAGTTTCTACTCAAGTCAGAAACAGAGAACACTGGAGTTCCTGGTTGAGGTGAGTGGGGGGGGGATAGGGAATGGAGTTTGGCTTGTGGCTGCAGCTGAGAAAAAGGGGCAGATGTTTTGGGAGCTTCTGGAGTGACCTGAAAGATCCCTGAACCACTGACTTTTCCCCTGGTCAGAGTGAGGATTGCAATATGCAAGCTTCACTAAGGGACACCTCTGTTCAAGGTGTGTGTGTGTGTGTGTGTGTGTGTGTGTGTGTGTGTTTGTGTGTGTGTGTAGGCTCTGATCTTGAAGCCCCTTGTAATCAGGATGGAGGGGCAGTGGCAGGGGAGAATGCCACACCTAGAAAAGAGACGTACAGTCCTGACTGGCTATCTTTTGGCAGATGCCCTATGGCCTATGGACACCTTCTGAAGGTAACTGGCATGCACTTGTGACACCAGTGCAGGTGCTGAGACAGAAGGTGACATTGGGAGACAGGCCTGTTCAAGGTCAAAACCCTGTTCAAGGATTAACCAGTGGTTAATCTAGGCCTACAAATCTTTGCCAGGTGTGTAAGGATGATCTGAATGGACAGAGTTCAGGGAGGCAGGAGAGTGTGAGCAGGGGCATGAGAGCTTATAAATTGCAGAGGAGGCGTCTCCTGGGCGCCTCCTAGTGGCCAGCACCCGGAGCTCACAGCTGGGCTTGTGAAAAGCAGAAAGAATCAGAACTGCCACTATTTTGGCCGGGTGGTCTGCGATAGAAAGTGGGGTGGCATGACTTTGCTTTTAGGCCTTCTTTTCAGTTCTTCCCGATAGGGGAGAAAAATGTGTCCTCCCTCAGCAAATTCCCTGGAGTCTGGGGTGTGGGCGGGAGGAGAGGCCAGTGGGGTGAATCCAAAGGGGGTTCCTCAAGGTCACGAAGGTCAACCAACCAGGGTCCCTAGAAGGGGGGCGGGTTGTGTGTTCAGGACTGCTCTCCCTCGATTAGGTTCTGCAGCGAGCCCCAAATACGTTCATCTTAGAGGGGGAAACTGAGGCAGAGAAGAAAGGCATTCGCCAGGGCATCCGCACATCACCCATGGGAGTCAGCTACACACACACACCCCACTCCATGCCACCCTGGGTACCTCAGGTCGACCTCCTTCACAAAGGGAAGTTCAATGAGAAGCAATTATCCAGATAACTTCTTCCACTGATGTCTGCAGCCAGGTCTCTGATCAATAAAGTCGTCTCCCTTTGCCTCCCCCTGGAGGGGTTCAGTGACCATAGATCACCCACTGTCCCTGCCCCGGAGTATCCCAAGACGCCCCGAAGCTGGCAGGACCCCGGCTGGGGAAGAACGCCCAGGGCGGGCGCGGGTCCCAGCAGCCAAGCGCCTCCCCCTTCCTCGCCGCGCCAGCACGCGGCCCCGCCGGGCTCCGCTCCCAGTCGCCTGCCACAGGCCCGCCGGGCACACGCCTGGGGCGGGATGCAGGCCGGGCCAAGTCTTTCGGGATACCCGCGGAGGCGCAAGACAGCCACAGCGCCTCTCCAGCCCTCCACTCCCCAATTATTTTTTTCAGGTTCATGCTGAGAACACTCCCGAGCGCACCCCCTGCAAGCACTCGGGAGATAATCCTGGGGTTGAATAGCGGTGCTGAAGCAGGTAAGTGGGAGGTCCTGGGGGGCGGGGTGGTGGCCCTTTTGCCTTCAGAGCTGGCCACCGACACCGCAAGGCTTTCCCTGGCCTCTCCACTCTGGCTCCGTGGCAGGCAAGCACGTCCTTTGCTAGCACTCCAGGGCTGGGCCATTTGAGGAGCCCAGTGTCAGAGAAAAAGTCACGTATCAAAGAAGCCGCAGAGCTGGGTGGAGGCAGCATCGGGACTGCCCTCCCCCACGTGTTACATCAGCTGTGCACTGCGCCCCACAGTGTTTCCCCCATCTTTTTGAACTTGAGCTCCCAAGTACAGAGAACCCCCTCTTCCTTCACCCCAAGAAAATGGCAGTGGATGAATAGCGGGGAGGGGAGGTTGCTTGAATTGGAAAAATAGAGCCCCAAGTCCCCCACCCCACATCTAAGCTCCACACGACCCGGTGCCACTTTTTCTGCCCAAGCTGTGCCCTGCGCTCCGTTCCAAGTTCTCAAGTGGATCACGGGGCACTTCTCCCCCAAACCTTTCCACCTTGAACACCCCAATGGCCAGGGCCATCCGCCCCGCCTGCAAAGCCCCCCCCCCCCAATACACAGACACACACCCCAATCCCACCCCCTTGCAAAACCAGCCCGGGCTGCAGCCCGCCCCGAGCACGCCGCCTGTTTATTCAGCCGGAGTCTGGCACGCGCCAGGCGCACGCACTGCAACAACAAACCCGGCTGAATGGCTAGTTTGCAAGGAGCAGGCTCGGGGAGGGGGGAAGGGAGGGGCGGAGGAGGGGAGGGGGTTTAGGGAACCGGAGGGGGGGAGAGAGGAAGGGGGGAGTAGGGGCTGCAGCGGCGCGCTGCAATAGCGGGGAGTGGGGGGCGAGGCGGGGCCAGGCTGCGCGTGGGGCTGGGTGTCCCATTGAAAAGGCGGCCGCACTCCGGCCGCCCGGCACTCGCTCCTTTTCCGGCCAGGGAACGTGGAAGGCTCGCCGACGGGAAGCCAGCCGGGGAGGGCGAGGGGAAGAAGGAGGGAGAGAAGAGGGAGAGAAAAAAAAAAGAAGAAAGAAAGATAGAAAGAAAGAAAGAAAGAAAGAAAGAAAGAAAGAAAGAAAGAAAGAAAGAAAGAAAGAAAGAAAGAAAGAAAGAAAGTAAGAAAGTGCAGGGGAGGACAAGACGGGGTTCACCAAATAATCCCAAACGCCGGAGCCGCGGCGGCCGAAGAACGAGAAGCCGGAGCGGGAGCGCGCAGTCTCGGGAGAGCAAGAAGCAGAGCAGAGACTCGGCGGAGCGCACACGCCTCTGACTTTCTTGCTTCTCGCAATTTTTCCTCCCCTTTTCAAACAAGGAGCCGCCAGCAGCGGCCGCCTCACACGCGAGCGCCACGCGAGGCTGCCGGAGCAAAGCAGCCAAGGGAGGCGGGGAGGGAGGCGGGGAAGGAGGAGGACGAGCCTGAGCACCTTGCGCGCGCGCTCCCACCACCCAGACAAGGCTCCCGGGGGTCGAGGGGGTGTGAGGGTCCTTGCCTGTCTTTTTTTTTTTTTTGCAAACTTCCCTGGGATCTCGGGCTCCGTCTGTCCCCCACCCCTACCGCTCTCGCCTCCCTGAGCACCTGTGTCACCCCAGAGTCCCCCACCCCCGGCCCGGAGCCCCCCTCTCGGCACCGCGCGCGCGCTCATGGAGAGCTCGGCCAAGATGGAGAGCGGCGGCCCGCAGCCCCAGCCGCCCTTCCTGCCCCCTGCCGCCTGCTTCTTCGCAGCCGCCGCGGTGCCCAGCGCGCCCCCGCCGCCGCCCCCGCCACCCGCGCCTCAGCTGAGCCCTGCGGCCGGCGCCCAGCCCTCAGGGGGCGGTCACAAGTCGGCGGCGACCAAGCAAGTCAAGCGGCCGCGCTCGTCGTCGCCAGAACTGATGCGCTGCAAGCGGCGGCTCAACTTCAGCGGCTTCGGCTACAGCCTCCCGCAGCAGCAGCCTGCCGCCGTGGCCCGGCGCAACGAGCGAGAGCGCAACCGCGTCAAGTTGGTCAACCTGGGCTTTGCCACCCTGCGGGAGCACGTCCCCAACGGCGCGGCCAACAAGAAGATGAGCAAGGTGGAGACGCTGCGCTCGGCCGTCGAGTACATCCGCGCCCTGCAGCAGCTGCTGGACGAGCACGACGCGGTCAGCGCCGCTTTCCAGGCCGGCGTGCTCTCACCCACCATCTCCCCAGGCTACTCCGCCGACATGAACTCCATGGCCGGCTCGCCGGTCTCCTCCTACTCTTCCGACGAGGGCTCCTATGATCCGCTCAGCCCCGAGGAGCAGGAGCTGCTGGATTTCACCAACTGGTTCTAAGGGTTCCCCACCCACTCACCCCACGCACATCCCACCCGGGCTTGGTCCCCGGTGGGACTCTGGAAGCAGGTAGGTCGCCTGCATGCGGGAAGAGGAACAAGTGGCTTTTCCTGTCTTCTTTCTCCTTGGAAGGGAGGGGGCGGGGGGTTATCTGGGGGTGCGCGCTGGAGGTGGGGGGGGGGAGGATTGTCTCTATGGAGACCGAAGGGATGCTTTAAAACATTTGTCAAAGTTCGTCTATTGGTTTCTTGTTTTCTTAGCTTCAACGTTTGCCCTTGGGGGGGGGGGCGTGCTTAGAGTCTTGCAAGACTGTGGGGACTTTGGGGGAGGAGGGAGTAGGAAGTGCTGGGGACCTCAGAGACAGGAACCTGTCAAAAGAGTCTCTCAACCTGACAGATTCTAGCCCACCACAACCCGCCCACAGCCACTAGCCTCCAAGCGTGCATTAATCTCTTCCCCCCCCCCCCGTTCTTATGTTATAGGGGGCCCCACACAGCCCGCATCTTTCATATTATCTCATCAAAGACGCTGGAAGGGAGAGAAAAAGAGGGAGGGAATGCAGAAGAAAAAGAAGAAGAAGAAATAAAAAGACAAGCCCTCCCCACCCTAAGGCTGACAAGCAAAGTTCTAAAAAAAAAAAAAAAAAAAAAAAATCAACTGGATTGCACTCAGAACAGAATCTGCTGCGGCTCTCCAAGCAGCCTGACCAGAGTCTGAGGGCTTAGTGCAGCCAGATGTGCAGTGGCCGCAGCCCCCAGTGGGCGGGAACAGCTACAGCCCACGGAACTGCGTCCCCCACATACACACACACACACACACACCCGAACGCAGCCACTAGTCCTTTACAGGGGGTTTTGGGGTCTTCAGTCTCTGCAAACCCCCGCCCCGCCCCTCCCCTTCCTTCCTTCCTAGGCCTGCTGTGGACTTTTTCCCTGCAGTGCAAATAGACATCACCCAATTCCTTGAAATCCCCCCAACACGTGCTGGGGAGGAGCCCCCAAGCCCCACTCCCTCCCTCAAGCCGTCTTTTCTACTGTTTTCATCAGAGAAGGCTTCCAATCTTTTGTGAATTTTTTATTATAAGAAATTATTTGTATCTATCCTAACCAGTTTGGGGATATATTAAGATATTTTTGTACATAAGAGAGAAAGAGAAGAGAGAGAGAAATTTATAGAGTTTTTGTACAAATGGTTTAAAATGTGTATATCTGGAGACTCTAACATGTCATGCTATTACCTCTGCCTATGCTATAGATGTGTTAGCTCACCTGGCAACCACCACTGTCCCAAGGTGGTTATTTGGGAGAGAACCTCTTCATAGGGGAGGTCAAAAAGGCCACCAGGATGTCCTTCAGCACCAATGTGTCTTACTTTCTAGCAACGCTGTTCATGTATTAATGATGGTATTCTGTCCTGTTCAAGAAGAACAAAGTTCATGCAGCTACTGTCCAAAATCAACATGGCAGCCAGTTGGTTTTGATGGGTTGCCTTTGCGAGAACTTTCTATCACTGCCCCCCTTCTCCCCACCCCTTACTGTTTTATTACAAACTTACAAAAATATGTATAACCCTGTTTTATACAAGCTAGTTTCATAATAAAACTTTTTCTTTTCCTTTTATTTTACAGAGGAAAATAAGCAACTGCCTCCAAGCGTTGTTGTTGTTATTATTATTATTCAGTGTTCCTGTCCAAATTGTGAAAATGCCCAAGGGAAGTGGGGAGAGGGGAAAGAGAATAAGGGATGGTGTGAAACATGCTAAGGAATGGCAAAGTGATTGATTCATCATGTGTTTCTTGAGTCTATGATGAATTTGGGGGGAGCATAGACATATATATAAGAGTGGTTTTACAAACTGCAAACAGACCAAGAAAACAACTGGAGTCTAAGTGTTGCATCATCCTTGAATAAAATGATCAAGCTTTTTTATTTCTTTATTGGGGGATTAATGTTTTACATTCGACAGCAAATACAATAGTTTGTACATGCATAACATTTCTCAGTTTTCCAGGTAACAATGCAACCCCCACTAGGTCCTCTGTCATCCTTTTTGGATCTGTACTCTCCCCCCACCCCCACCCCAGAGTCTTTTACTTTGGTGCAACATGGCAATTCCAGTTCAGGTTCTACTTGTGTTTTCTTTCCTGATCTTGTTTTTCAACTTCTGGATCAGGCATTTTTTTTAATTCACTCCCCTCCACCACCACCCCCCAAAAAAAAAGTAAGCTTGAGAGAGAGAGAGAGAGAGAGAAGAGGAGAGGAGAGGAGAGGAGAGGAGAGGAGAGGAGAGAGAGTCTTACTGCCTTAATTCTGGTCCCCACTATGGAAACTGGAGAAGAGTTCTAGGAGAGTGTGAAGATCAGCTGATGAGGGACTGGAGGTTGAAGACTGGGGACTGGGGGAGGGGGGGTGAGATCCATACAATTCTCCAAACTCCTGAGAACAGTGAATGTTGGCCTTCCCTAAGTTTCAGACTTGCATTTCCCCCACTCCTCTATACACCACACACACACACACACACACACACACACACTCACACACACACACACACACACACCTTTCTATGTGGATTTTAAAGAAAATGGCCATGCATGAATCCCTTTCATAGTAGGGGGAGTATGATTAAAATAAAAGCTTTAGAAATGTGCAGTGGGTTTGAGCCTGTGGCTGATGAAAGCTGGTGACTCCATCCCAAAAGCGTGTAGAGGTACCCAATTACCAAGATGCAAAAAGGAAATTGGTATATATATATTTGGGGTCTGGCTCACTCCTTGTCAGTTAGCAGAGACGTGATCAGAATCCCACTCTGCCTCTGGGCCGGCTGCTGTCTCCCCCAGCCCTAGCCTTTGCTTTTGCCCATTCCCTTTGCGTTGTTTCCAGCCAAGCGGAAAACCAGGCACAAAATGCATCTTAAAAAAAAAAAAAAAAAAGAGCAGGGAGCTGCCAGCACGTCTTCCAGAATGAAAAAGAGAAAAGAAAAAAAGGAGGGGTGTCCCTCTCAACCATTGAGGGACATCAGGATCATTTTTTTTAAGCTGCCCTGAGTGGAGTGCGCCACAGCGACTGATGTCATTTTGCTAAATGACCCTCCTAGATCGAGTGCACATGGAGACTTCAGTCCCTTTCAAAAGAACCAAGCGTAATTAAGGGGAAAAAATCAGTAAATTCCTCATCGCCATAAATAATCGGACTTTCTGCCAGCAGTGGGCCAATTTAGAGCTTACTTGAGGGAAGTAAGGCTTTTGTGATGCATGCTTTTTATTTTTTATCTCCTCCTTGGGGGAGGCCTAGAGCTGAACCACCCCTTCCCCCCCATGTCCACCCCATGCATTCTTCCTTTCCTTTAGTCCCTTTGCAAGTGCCCAGATAAGATATGCAAAGAAAGTGTAGCTAGTCATTTATGGCTATGAATATAACATTAGGATAACGTTTCAACCCCCACAAAGGGCAGATTTCTCTCCCCTCCTCATCCCACCCCATCTTCTGCGGGGAGGGGGGAGAGGGAGGGCTTTGGAGACAGGTGTTCTTTTACTCACTTCTGAATGGGGAAGTCTCCAGTCTCCTTAAACTCCAGGCAAAGTTAGTCGCTGTGGCCCACAATGCTTAGGCCAACTCAAAATAAATAAATGAATAAATAAATAAATAAATAAATAAAAATCACGAACACACATGTACTTCTTTTTCCAGGAGCTAGGAAAGGGCAAAGCAGAGATTGGGCAAAATCTCATTACATCTGCTCTAATCGCTTAGCAACACAAAGCCGGGGCTTGTGTGGCGAGGGGAGGCCATTGAGCGCGCTGTGACAGGCCGTATTCAGCCGGCATTAGTCAGCGCCATAAATCACCGCTGCCCATTGGCTGCGAAGCGCGCTTGGCGGCGGCGCTGGGCTGGCAGCAAAATACAAAATGCAGACTCCAGTGGCTTAGCAGTCTCCGCCCCTCTCTCAGGTCCTGGCCTCTACTTTCTTTTTCTTTCTTTCTTTCTTTTTTTTTTTAGGGGGGGGGGCGTTGTGGGGATGGGGAAGTGCAGGGAGAAGGAAACTAAGACTCTATGAACTGAGAAGTCCTACCTAATTAGAATGAATGAATGGCGAATTCAGACTGGAACCAAATCTGCCTGAAAGTGACAAGGGGGATGGGGGAAAAAGGAGGAAAGCTGATAGACTAAAACTACTGATAGACTAAAACTACATTATTTAAGGCCTCCTGATACTGGTCTCTCAAATGCTTTTTTGGGGTGTGGGGGCAGAACCTGGGGGTGTTGGGGAGGAATCTACCTCAAGGTCACATCAGGGAGGAACCACCAAGGAAAAAAGAAAAAAAAAAAAAAAAAAAAAAACCCCTTCCACTTCACTGCAGAGAGAGAGCATCACTGTCCTTACAGGACTGGGTGCTTTAGAACCCAAGACAAAGGACTGGGGATTCAGGAGTCTGCAAATCGTTTTGCAAAAGACTTTCATGGCTGAGACTCTGAGGTCGTAGGTTCAAACTTCAGCATCACTGTAAGTCAGAACACTACTCTATTTCCATCTCTCCAACTCTCCCCCCCACCCCCGCCTCTTTCCAGTCTTTCATTAAAAACAAATAAAATATTTTAAAAGAAGAACCCAAGATAGCAGCTTCATTTCTTCTGAGCTTCTCCTTGAATCATGGCTGCTGGCTCCCAGGTCACATTTGTTAGCACAGGACATATGGAAGAAGACCACAAACTCTCCCTAAAATGTAAAAGGCTGTTGTTCTTCTCATCTCCTAGCTCTTATGTCCAAGTGGGATGATCAGCCGGCTTATAAACCTAGAAGTAGGTGTGGAAGTTAGATTACCCTTGGGAGGTTGAATAGGCCTTACTTATCTCAAAATGTCACCTCCAGAAAGCTTTCCCTGACTACCCTCTCAAAGCAGTTCTCCTCTGGCCAATTGCTTTCTATATAACACTTCTTTTTTTTTTTTTCCCTTGTTGGCATTTATCACTTTCTGAAAAGTGAAAAAAAGAAAAGCTTTATCTTTGTTTATACTATTGTTGTCAAGTCCTCCCTACTGGTTGGTAAACTCTGTGAGGACAGGGCCTTTACATGTGAGGTTAATGTGAGGGGTGTTTGTGGACCAAATGGAAACCAAATCTGTTTGACTGCACTGACCATCATTACTCTTTTCTTCACCCTCTCTTTTTCTTTTTTACTTGATAAGACAGAGAGATGTTGAGATGGAGGGGAAAATAGAGTAGAGAAAGGTGACACCTGCAGCCCTGTTTCACTGCTCCTGAAGCTTCCTCCTTCACGTGGGGACTGGGGGCTTGAACTCAGGGCCTTGTGCATGGTAATGGGTGTGCCAGCACCTGGCCCTGTTATTCCTTTTCCTCTCATCCTCCAGATCCACACTCTTGCCCTTCCTTGCTCTGTTCTGTGTCTCAGTAAGTTCACCTTTATGTACTTTATCACCAAGGCTCCCTTGTCTTCTGGCTTCTTGTGGGGTTTGGTGGGGTGGGAGTCGGGGGTCAGGAATTTAGGGGCAGAGAGATGGGGCATTTACACACCTGCTTATTCTGGGGCCAGCACATCTGGCAGTGGCTCTAGATTCTCTTTCACAGAGACAGCTCCTGCTGGGATGCAGTGACAGCTTCCTCACCTCCCAAAGGTGGCAAGGCCACCCCCTCCATCCCCAGCCAGGTGTCTCTAAGTGTGGTGCATTTTGATCCCTTTAGTCACACTCCATCAGTCTCTCCACTAGACATCACTTACTTCTTGATGTGGACCAGGGTTCTGACTTGAGGTGCTCCACACTCTTTCTGCTTCTGGATCTCAGCAATGTACTAGAGTTAAAGACAGAGACAAAGAAGGAGAGAGAGAGAGAGAGAGAGAGAGAGAGAGAGAGGGAGAGAGAGACTACAGCAACAACACTTTCTTCAGTGCAGTGATGGCCAACTCAAACCTGGGTCATTGCACTTGACAAAGCAGTGCACTACCCAAGTGAGCTATTTTGCCAGCCCAGTTTTGTGGTAAGATTTATCAGGGATTCACAGAGCTTCCAGGGAGAAAGACCCTGGGGCAGAAGTGAATTTAAGTCTGTTCAAAGGCTAAATCTGGCCTCTCTGAAGCACATCTCAGCAGATAGGGCCATCCCTTGTGTAAATCATCAGGTGAATGGAAACCCAAAGGACTTCGCCTGTGAGTGACAAAAGTGACAAGATGACAATGTGCAGGAGTGAACATCTGCTTAGGACCTTCCAAAACCAGACAGAGGAGGTATTGAGAACTTGCTCTCAAGAGAAGCAAAAAACATGACTGGTTCTTCAAAAACATGGTATTTGTTCACTATGCCATTTTATGTGCCCACTTGGGGAAAAGGGGGAGCAGTGTTTAAGCATTAACATTTGGGGACTGAAATTTTACCTTCTAGAGCAAGCTTTCAGAGAAGCACATCTTAGTGCGATTTTTTAAGTAGTATATAGGCTGTCTGATATGTGGAATATCCTCAGCCCTATTTTCTGTTCCCTGTTCCTGAGAAACCTCTGAACTTTTTTCTCTCCTCCCCTCTCAGGTCTGGGAAAAAATGATGTTTTAAGATTCCTCCTCTCTCCCCAACTCCTGGTTCTCTGGCATCCAAAGAAAGGAGGGAAGCAGATTCACCCACTCTACCAGCTCCCCACCCCCCACCCCCAACTGCAAGGCCACTGGCTGGGCTCTCTCTCGGGCAGGTCTAAGTTATATTCCTTCTCCCTTTGTATGCAAGATTAGGTTGTTACAAAAGAGGGTGTGTAGGTTAATGGCAGGAAACAAGTTGCAGCACTGAGCCCAGGCCGGGAGCGCGTGTCAAGCTTAATGATTTATTCAAGCTGCAGCGCATCCGCCCGCCAATTGGCCGCAGGCATGCGTCTGCTGTCAGCTGCGCATGCCGGCCTGGCGCTACCTGACCGGGTGGGCCTGGCTGAGGGTCGGGAGACATTTGAAGGAGAGGTGTAGAAAGAAGGTGAGAGAGGTGCAGGAGGAGAGGGAGGGAGGGAAGGAAGGAAGGAAGGAAGGAAGGAAGGAAGGAAGGAAGGAAGGAAGGAAGGAAGGAAGGAAGGAAGGAAGGGGCTGGGGGAAGGGAGAAAAGAAAGAAAGAAAGAAAGAAAGAAAGAAAGAAAGAAAGAAAGAAAGAAAGAAAGAAAGAAAGAAAGAAAGAAAGGAAGGAAGAAAAAGAAAGGAAGGGAGGGAAGAAGGAAGGAAGGATGGGAGGGAGGAAGGGAGGAAGGCAGGAATCAGGTACTGCAGTGGGTTAAGCGCACATGGCGCAAAGCACAAGGACCAGCATAAGGATCCCGGTTTGAGCCACTGGCTCCCCATCTGCAGGGGAGTCGCTTCACAGGCGGTGAAGCAGGTCTCTAGGTGTCTATCTTTCTCTCCCCCTCTCTGTCTTCCTCTCCTCTCTCCATTTCTCTCTGTCCTATCTAACAGCAACAATAATAACTACAACAATAATAAACAAGGGCAACAAAAGGGGGAAAGAAAGAAAGGAAGGAAGGAAGGAAGGAAGAAAGGAAGAAAGAAAGGAGAGCACCTGCCTCCTCACCTGCAGGAGGTCACTTCACAAGCAGGTGAAGCAGATTCTCTCTACCTCTCTGTCTTCCCCTCCTCTCTCCATCTCTCTCTGTCCTATCCAACAACAACAACAGCTATGACAACAATAACAACTACAACAAGCACAACAAGGGCAACAAAATGGGAAAAATAGCCCCCAGGAGTAGTAGTGCAGGCACTGAGCCCCAGCAATAACCCTGGAGGCAAATTAAATAAATAAATAAATTTTTTAAAAAAGGAAGAAAGATGGGCTGGGTGGTGGCACACCTGGCTGAGGGCAAATGTTACAATGAGCAAGGACCTGGATTTAAGCCCCTGGTTCCCACCTGCATGGGGAAAGCTTTGCAAGTAGTGAGTGAGTGCTACAGGTGTTTCTCTCCCTCTCTATCACTCTTCCTTCTCCATTTCTGGCTGCCTCCATCCAATAAATAAATAAAGATCATAAATTTTTTTTAAAGAACAGGAAAAGGTTTTTAAAAAGAAAGGAAGAGAGAAAAGAAGGAAGGGAGAAAGAGAAGGAAAGAAAGAAGGAAAAAACGAAAGAAAAAATAAAGCAGATAGTTGGGAAGGAGTGAGAAAAAAGCAGGTGGTGAGTGGGGTGGGCTGAGGAGACAACATAATGGTTATGCAAAAAGGTTCTCATTGTCTGAAGCAGGAAAGGTTCCAGGTCAGTCCCCAGCATCACCATAAGCCAGAGCTGAGCAGCAGTCTGGTAAAAATAAAATAAAATAAAAATAAAAAAGGAGGTGGGTGGAGGAGGAAGAAGGAAAGAAACATCAGGAGGAAGTAGGAAGAAATAACATAATGATTATGCAAAAAGACTTTTATACCTGAGATGAGGCAATGAGGTCTCAGGTTGAATCCCCTGAACCACCAAAAGCCAGAGCTGAGCAGTGCTTTGGCGAAATTAAAAAAAAAAAAAAAAAAATCAAGAGGAATCAGGAGAAGAGAAGAATGAATGGGGCTCTGGAGTGAGGGAGGCTGGAGAGGGCAGTGGGACTTGTTCCCAGAACACCCCACGTGTGCCCCCCTCCAGGAAGCCTGCAGACTCACAAAGCCCCCTTTGAGGCACTGGCTCCTGAGGCTATTGGGGGGGTGGAGGGGGGCACCAAGAGGCGCCAACCCTCACTCTTTCAAGGGTGTCACTTTCTGCAAAGTGCTTTAGAGAGGACTACTGGGTCCTGAGGCCTGGCTGCTGCTGGGCCAGGAAATGGATGCAGAACACAAAAGCCAGGCACCTGCCCTAAAGCGAGAGCACCCCCACCTCCACCACCTGTCCCTGTCCACCCCCAACTGGGTTGGAGAGGATGGAATAAGAAAGCCAGTCAGTCCCCTATGGGTGTTTGCCCAGATAAAGTTGTTGAGCACAGTGCTGGCAGTTCTACCCATAGCCGCCATCTCCTAGGGGTCAAGGGAGAAGTAGCCCACCCCCCACACCCCTCAGTGTCCCAGCCTTCTCCACCTGCACCTACAGCCGGCACAGCCCCGGCCTCCTGCAGCCATCGCCCTGCACCGCAAAGAGCAGCAGCCATGTCTCCATTGTCCAGGGGCCAGCCGGTCTTTGGACGCGAGGGAGGCCAGCCGGCGCTCTGATCAGACTTAAAGGTTAGTTTAAAAAAAAAAAAAGACAAAAACCAACTGAAAGTCTTCATGAATAATGCTCCCCCCTCCCCTATTTCTCAGTGTCCAGGAAGCCCCAGCTCAGTGCTTTACCACTTTGTTATGCTGCTTGCCTAAGTCAGGATTTCACAGAGGGCCCCCGGGAAGAAAGGCTCCCACAATTAGGGGTCGCCTGTCAAAAAGCATTAATGCCTCCTCCCGCGGCCTGTCAGGCCTACTGCAGAAGGCAAACCGCCATGGCGAATTGGTCCTCCGCCCCTAAGGGGAGCAGCCGTGGGCCAAGGGGGTAGGGGTTCAGGAGCCCAAGCTTAGGGTAACATTTTCTGGAGGAGTGGAGAGAAGGTGACCTCAGCTTCGGGGTGTCCTCAAACTAGGCACAGGGAGTGTGTGAAGGCTGGTTCAAGGCGGAGCTAAGGATGGGTAGATGGACAACAGGACCATGCTCTGCAGCTAGCACAGTGTGAGCATCTACACTGGGCTGAGTTCTTAACCCTGGTTTGCAGAGGATTTTCCTTTTATTTATTCTGTTGAGAAAGATACAGAGAAAGAGAGATCAGAGCAATGCTTAGCTCTGGCTTATTATGGTGGTGCTGGGGATTGAACCCTGGACCACAGAGCCTCAGGCATGAAAGTCTTTTATATAACCATTATTCTATCTCCCACCCCTGCAGAGCATTTTCCAAATACCAGACATTGTGTTGTGTTTGCTGTCAGAGAAATTCTACAAGGTGTTACATCAGGGACACTGTATGACTTAGCCATGGTCACATAGCTCATTCATGACAGAGTCAGGATTTGAATTTAAGGTTTTCCTGCTTCTATATGACATTCTCCCCACCCCTACCGTGTGTGTGTGTGTGTGTGTGTGTGTGTGTGTGTGTGTGTTGCTGGGGTATGAGCAGAGGCTAGACCTCCCTGGTTCACTTTCTTACTCTATTTAAATACTTGGAGTTACAGAGAGATAGAAGAGTGAGAGAGGGAGAGACATCAAAGTACCAGTACAATGTCCCCGCAACTCCTTTTGGTGCTGTCCATCGCGCTCCCATACAGTTCCAGGGATCAAACCCAGGTAGGGAGTGAGCTCTATCTGCTGAGCCACCCTGGCCCCAAATACCTGTTGCCAACATAATCCAGCCCATAGTCTCCCTTCCTTCTCTCTTTCTTTCTTTCTCTTTCTTTCTTTTTCTTTCTTTCTTTCTTTCTTTCTTTCTTTCTTTCTTTCTTTCTTTCTACCTTTCTTTCTTTTTTTATTGGAGATCCAGAGATCAACTCTATGCTTGCTTATTTCTGAAAACATCACCACACACTACAAACCTATACTCTGGTACTTCCCTATGTTCTCTGATTCTAGAATGGTCCCTGACACATTGCTGGAAACACAAACAGCAAAAGGAAGGAAGGAAGGAAATGGAGAAGGAGAAAGAGAAATGAAGGAAAAATTCTTTAGAAGAGTCCTTTCAACTTCACTCTCAGGCAGAAGTTGAAAAACAAGATCAGAAAAGAAAACAGAAGTAGAACCTGAAATGGAATTGGCGTATCACACCAAAGTAAAAGACTCTGGGGTAGGTGGGTGGGGGAATACAGGTCCAAGAAGGATTCAGAGGACCTAGTGGGGGCTATATTGTTATATGGGAATCTGGGGAATGTTATGCATGTACAAACTATTGTACTTACTGTTGAATGTAAAACATTAATTCCCCAATAAAAAAATAGTACTAAAAAAAAAAAGGTACTTTAGAAGCTTAAAAAAAAAAAAAAGAAGAGTCGTTTCAATTTCATTTGAACACAGTTTTGTTTTTCAAGATACTTGACTGGGGTTCTGTCTTCACTATTAGTTTGGGAATTGAATCTTTATAACTTCAGTTACATAATGGAGATATAATAACACCTATCTGTAATAATTATAAAAGTAGACTTAATAAACTATGTAAAAGTGCCTAGCATGGCATCTCACACATAGTATGTGCTCAGAGATTCTCTGCAGATGGAAATTGAAATGCTAATTCCAGTTCCAGATATTTTTTTCTTTTGCCCGCAGGGTGATTATTACTCATTGCCTCAGTGCCTCATAATTAATCCACCCCTCTGGCAGACATTGTCTTTTTTTCTTTGCTTTCTCCTCCAATTTTTTCAAATACAGGTATAGAGAAATCAAGAGTGAAAAGGGAAATAGATAGAAAGGAAGACACCTACTGCACTACTTCACTGCTTGTGAAGCTTCTCCCCTGTAAGTGG
This sequence comes from Erinaceus europaeus, assembly GCF_950295315.1. Classification (NCBI taxonomy): domain Eukaryota; kingdom Metazoa; phylum Chordata; class Mammalia; order Eulipotyphla; family Erinaceidae; genus Erinaceus; species Erinaceus europaeus. Next base: position 41,905,012 of record NC_080168.1, read on the forward strand.
GGGCCAGGGGTTTGAACCTGGATTCTAGCATATGGTAATGTGTCCACACAACTGGGTGCACTAACACCTGGCCCCTCTATACATCTTTTTAGCAAAAATGGCATGCACTGGTTCATGTTTCCACTTAAAATATGAACACAGGTCAGGTTAGTTTTTTATTCAGCAAATATATCCCTACAGTCTTCTGCAAGTCTTCAGAATTCAGTAGTAGAAAAGACCAATAGGATCCCAACTATTTTTTTTCAAATTGCTGGGTCTTTATGCCTGCATGATTCCACTGCTCCCACTGGGGTATTTTCTTTTCTTTTTTCTCTCTAAATAGAAGGTGGCAGAGAGGGGAAGAGAGACACCACAGCAGCACCCCACCATTCATGAATCTTCCCCTTGGGTCCTCACACATGGTAATGTGTGTTATAGCAGGTGAGCCTTCTCCCTATCCCCCATATCCTAAGATTTATGGTTTATGGGATGAATAGGTATTAAAAAATCTAGTATTGTCATACTGCTGAATCACCAAATACTTCTCTACAGCACAACTGTAACCATTGAATGTGCAATGACATTTTAAAGAATCTGTGTGTTTTTATGCAGTAAGGTTTCTTTCTTTTTATTCTTTATTGTGGATATTGACTAGTTAGAAATAAATTCTGGGATGGAAAACCTTGCAACCAAACAATTGATTACACACAGTTATGTCCCCAGGACACATTTGCAAAAAAAGAAAAAAAGAAAGAGAAAAAGAAAGAAAGAAGAAAGGAAATGTGCTGTCTGAAAATTACTGAATTCTTAGTCCCTAATTGCCTTTGGGAAGATCAGATCAGTTCTGATTTTACCAGCACTGACTTGGGTACCAACTTGCTTATGGCCTCACTGGCTCTTATCATACAAACAAGCATTAATTTACACAAACAACTTTGCCATTTAGTACATTTTTTAAAAAGTGTGAAGTCTTGGATGGATGAGACAGCTCACCTGGGAGAGGCTTCACTATATATGTCACCTAGGTTTGAAGCACCTATCACATTGGTAGAAGCTTCTGTGCTATAGTGTTAGCTCTGTTTCTCTGTTACTATCTAAAAAAGTGGGCCACAAATGTTGAAGCCCTGATGACCAGCAAAAAGACACAAAAAATAGATGTTTTATTGTTTCATTATACTGGTTATATATCACTAGTGACAGTCAAGTTTTCCTCCTTTCATTCTTTTTTCTTTTCTTCCATTCGTTCTCTCTTTCTTTCTTTAACATGCCTTCCTTCTTGCTTTCCTTTCTTACTTCTTGTTATGATTCATTTATTTGGGGCCAGGTAGTGGTACCCTTGGTTAAGTTCAGATGCTACAGTGCACAAGGACTGGGGTTCATGTCCTTGGTCCATACCTGCATGGGGGAGCTTCACTAGTGGTAAAGCAGGTCTGTAGGTGTCTCTCTTTTTCTCTTCCTCTCTATCCCCCCTCAGTTTCTCCATCATTATTAAATAAATAAATATATTAGAAGAAAAAAGGTGAATATTTTGTAAAGTGCATTTATTGATTTATGCAAGAAAGAGAAAGAGTAAGAACATCAATCTGACATATCTCTGGGTAGCAGGAATTAAATGTGGGAGTTCAACCACATTCAACCACTGTTCCAGGGCAGTGGACCAAAATGAGCTTCATGTATGCAGGAAATGTTTGCTTTAAACACACATTCCTGGAGATTTGGATGAATGAAGTGACTCTTCAACGTAGTGCTCCTTTGTGGACAGGGATTTTAATTATAGTTTATTGAGGGTTCAAGCCCTCAGGTTGTGGGGGGGAGCTTCACAAGTGGTGATGCAGTGCTTCAGGTCTATCTATCTATCTATGTACCTATCTATATATATATATATATATATATCCCCCTCCTCTTTCAATTTCTCTCTCTAGCAAAAAAAAAAGAAAGAAAAGAAAAATAAATAAATAAGTAAATAAATAAATAAACAGGGACCTTTAAAGAAAGAAAAAGAAACAGCAGCTAAAGATGAGCTTAAAGACCCCAGTGCAACAAAGGTGTCACATCCCAAAGTCACTTTGCCACCTTAGCAAGTTTTCAAATGTCTCTGATAAGAGTCCTTCTGTGGGGCAAGGGGATGGAGGATGATTACTCCTGACTCAGATTTCTTTTCCAGCCTCTTTCCATTCATGCCCTGCTCCCCACCTGCTGCTGGCCTGGCTGAGAAAGCCATTTTCATGGCCCTGGCTGCCTGGGGAGATCTATATTACTCTGGGGAAAGACAAGAGCTGTCCCCCTCTTGGTAAAGTGTGAAATTTGGTTTTGATTGCAAAGGGAAACCATTTCAACGGGATTACACCGTGACCATGTAGAGTAAACCCCGCCATATGGCCTGGGGACACATCTTCCTACTGTCAGGTAACAGAGAATTGCTAATGACGTGCTGATGACATTCTCCAATGAAAACCAAAGCCACCTGGTCTGGAATAAAGGGAGGAGGAGGGAGGGTAGAATAACTAGATGCTGGTAACTATTAGCAGAGCTCTGGACCCTCTGTGGGTTTTGAAAAAGAGCCACAATTTGATTCGTGTAAACTATAAGACCAACAGGTATGTACAACAATATGATGAAAAAAAGTTTAATTTTTTTAATTTATAAAATGGAAATATTAACAAAACTATAGGATAAAAGGGGTACATTTCCACACAGTTCCCACCACCAGAACTCTGTATCCAATCTCCTCCCTTGATAGCTTTTCTATTTTTTATCCCTCTGGGAGTATGGACCCAGGGTCAACCTTTGGTGGTGAGAATGGTGTTAACATATATTCCTACTAACTTATAGTCTCATAAATCACTATTTAATTAATATGAGAGAGGAAGAATGTATCAAATGTTTCAAACTTTTTGATGTATAGACCATAGCTCTGAGTACATATTCCTTCAATCTAAGGATTTAAAACTTCAAATTGGTAATCAGATTGAATTTTAGTAGTGGGCTCAAATTGTTAATACATTTCTAATAATGACTTGTTTTTTGAAATATTAAATCTCCTAAAAGCTTAGACCAGGGAGAACAGAAGCAACTAGTGGCATTACTTTATAAGATACAGCTATATGTAAATAGCATAAAATGACATAAATTATGATGAGGTCCTGTATGATACAGCAAATGCTAAAAAAAGCATTCTGCCTCTTCTTTGGACCAGCAGAAAGGGCTTCTGGGTTTTGATCAAGAGGGATTCCAGTGATGCCTCAAAGAGATCGCTTAACCTCACTTAGCCTCACTTTCTTCATCTGCTCAGTAGGCGTACAAACACACTTCACAGGGCTGTCACAGGAACAAAACAGTTTATACCGTGGGGATTTATGATTTGTTAGCTGCTATACAAGGTTAAAAGAAGAAGGCTTATTTTTTTTTTATCTGTTGAATCAGTCAGTTGCAAGTGACAGAAATAAACCTGAGGTGTTTTTTGTTTGTTTGTTTGTTTTTTCTGCCCTTGGACTACAGAATTTCTAGAGTTGTAGTTTGCAGGCCCTTGTTCTAGAGGGATGATGGTAGTGGCAGCTGGGCTGCTTTTGGGAACTGTCCTTGACTGTCAACTCTAAGTGGAGGCAGCTGGGGTCTGGGATAAATCACCCCTCCTGCCACCAGAATATATGCCCTGCTATGCATGAAGCCTTGGGTTCAAGCCCCAGAACCCCATGAGGAATACCAAGGACAGCACTGTGGGAATATCCATGTGTGGTGGAGCAGTGCTGTGGTATCTTTCTACTTATGACTCCTTCTCCCTCTCTCCTATCTCTCCTGCCTTCAGTAAAATAAAGAATAGAAAGGAGGGTAGTTGGTGGTACACCTGGATAAGCATATATTACTTTGCACAAGGACCCAGGTTCAAGCTCCTGGTCCCCACCTGCAAGGGGAAAGCTTAAAGAGTGGTGAAGTAGGGCTTCAGGTGTCTCTCTGTTTTTCTCCCTCTCTATTTCCTCCTCCCCTCTCAATTTGTCATCTCTATCCAATAATAAATAAATCATACATACATATGTAAATAATTTTTAAAAACAAGAAGGGCTTAGGGAGACAGACTGTGGTACCATATATCCATTAGACCTGGTGTTAATCCCCTACATGGAATTAAAAAAAAATGGTATGGGTTGAGGCAGGGTGGTAGCACACCCAGTAGAGCACACACATTACCATGCCCAAGGATCTAGGTTCAGGCCTCTCTGATGAATTTTAATGATTCATTTTCTTTCTTTCTTCCTTTCTTTCTTCCTTCCTTCCTTCCTTCCTTCCTTCCTCCCTTTCTTTCTTTCTTTCTTTCTTTCTTCCTTCCTTCCTTCCTCTCTTCCTTCCTTCCTTCCTTTCTTTCTTTCTTTCTTTCTTTCTTTCTTTCTTTCTTTCTTTCCCTGCTTCACCGCCTATGAAGAGACTCTCCTGCAGGTGGGGAGCTGGGGGCTAGAACCAGGATCCTTATGCCAGTCCTTGCAATTTGTACCACGCTGCACTACCACCGGACTCTCAAATGATTCATTTTCATGGGATAAATAACAGATTAAGGCGACAAGTTTAGCCAACTTGCAATGAATTTAGCCTACAGGAAAGAAGGAAGGAAGGAAGGAAGGAAGGAAGGAAGGAAGGGAGGGAGGAGAGCTAGTTTTTTTTTGTTGTTGTTTGTTTGTTTTTAAGGCATCAGTGTTATGTCAGTGGAAATATCTCTCCTTTATACTGCTTTCTGCTAAGGCCCCTTTGTAACTCCCATTTCTCTCTTTGAGGAGAACGATGTCACATGACTACTGGAAGAGGTGAGAGAAGGCAAAATAGTTGACTTCAATAATGTGCTGCTTTGCCATATGCATGATCCAAGTTTGAGACTGGCCTGGCCTTCTTTAAGGAAAACTTCGGTGCTCTGGTCTCTCTCTGACTCTATCTAAAAACAACAGAAAGAGAGAGGAGAGAGCAGAGATAGAGAGATAGAGACAGGTCCCAAATCTGCTATCACCTCCCACTCAATAATTTCAACTGGAAATCCAAGAATCATTATGATTCTCTCCTACCCTCTTCAACCAGCACCCTGGGACTAGCATGAAATTCAAAGGGTTCTATATAATGACTGAAAATTAAAACAATAAATAAATGAACAAATAAATAAAGGGACCAGGTAGTGATTCACCTGGTTAAGAGCACACGTTACAATGGACAAGGACCCAGGTTCAAGTTCCTGTTCCCCATCTACATGGAGAAGTGGTGAAGCAGAGATGCAGATGTCTTTCTGTCTCTCTCTCCCTCTCCCCACTAAATTTCTCCCTATCTAATAATAAAAATAAATATTAAGTGGGTCATGGTATATTTTCTGTATTTTTCTATGCAAAATTGCATCATGACTTTTCTGACAACCCAATTTCTCTTGAATACCTCCCACTAGGCTTTAAATATAGAGATGGATTTGTTTGTTTATTTGTTGGTTTTCTTTTCTTTCTTTTTTTTTTTTGTCTGTGAAAGTACCTATAGGGAGCCAGACATCAACTGAAGGAGACGTCCATTTTTCTGTTCCATATATATATATATTTTTCTTTTTAGGTACTCTATATTTGTCTCTTGGATTAATCTTCTTCCTCGATTCATTGCTGCTGCTTTTGGTTGGGACTCTATCATTTCCCCCAAGGACCTCTGCTTCCTTTCTTTTTAAATATTTCAGTTACTTATTTATTAATGAAAGAGAGATACAGAGACAAAGAGAGACCAGAGCACTACTCAGCTCTTGCTTATGGTGATGCTGAGGATTGAACTTGGAACTCTGCTTCTTAAATAGTCTCCTTGTCTTTGCCATTCCAATCCACCTTCCATGGTATGTCTGCCTGACTACTTTTAAAATGATAAGCAGGAGTCTGGGGAAATAGCTCACTTGCTTGGTGCACTGCTTTGTCGTGTGTGACCCAGGCTTGAGACCAGCCCCCACCACACTGAAGGAAGCTTTGCTGCTGTCCTCTCTCTCTCTTTCTCTCCCTCTGAATGAACAAGCAGCCTGACATAGTAAAATTATGCATGTGTGAGGTCCTTTCTTTGCAGAAAACCAAAACAAAAGTGATCAGTGGACCACACCACTGCTGACAAAGTACTGTTTCTCAAGTGTGACCACAAACCCCTTTTGCTTAAAGCCCTTCTATGTTTCCCCCCACTGTCCATTGTGGTTACTTTTGCCCCTTCACAAATAGAGTTGGGTCTCTCTCCTATCATGTTCCAGGACTATGCTAGCACTATGCACTCAATGCTAAAGGAGATGAACATAGTGACTCTCCTGCAAATTCTATTCTGATGAAAGGACTGATATCCTAGCTTCTATCTGCAGCCTCACCCAATCTTCAGTTCTCTCTGCTTTTTCTCCTCTCATGACATTTGTGCACAACTCCTCTTGTGGTATTTTCCTTTATCCTTAAAGTTCCATTTCAGGCATTACTTCATCTGGGAGGTCTTCCTTGACTTCCTCTTACACAGACCAGTTCCTTGTTCCTGTGGAATTTTTATATATCCCATAGTTATTTAGCTGCCCTTATCTCCATGTCCCTAAATTTATTTGTTTAAAGCTTTTTTCTTTTCCTTAGAGTGGAACAAGTGATCAAAACCAAGAGACTTGTTCAGAATTCAGAAAGAAAAATGAGGTTTTGTTGTTGTTTTTTTTTTAGAGTCTGCTCTATTAAGGGAAAAAAAAAAAAGAAGCTAATTTGGCCCCAGTAAATGACTGGCCAAGCAAAAAGCAGGACTCAAATGTGTGAGTCTCTAGGTTCCATGTCTACAGCACATATACTGAGGCAGTGCTGTGTTCTCTCTCTCCTTCTTCCCTCCTATCCTTTCAAAATCAATGTTGTTGAGAGGTTGATGATGAAGGAAAAAAAAGCCATCTGTTAAGAAAATGGGAGCATTAGGGAGACCTAGTGGGGTTTGAATTGTTACGCGGAAAACTGGGAAATGTTATACATGTACAAACTATTGTATTCTATTTTACCATAGACTGTAAACTATTAATTACACAATAAATAAATTAAAAAAGAGAGAAAAAATAAAATGGAGGCATGAAGTGAAAAATCTAGGAACAACAGATTCACATGTTAAAGGAAATACTCTCTCTTCTCAAAACTAGTTTTCCTGTGAGAAGACATTCGTAGATTTTATTTTTCCCATATATGATTCTTAAGCATTTGGGAAAAGCTCAGTAAGTTCTACTCTCAGGACCTAGTGTAGAAACATAGTGGTTGCTCAGTTAAGTGAAGATTTTAATTATCACACTATATAGTAGCTGACTGGTCTGGATGGGAAAAGATCTAAAATCCTAGCGAAGTGATCAGCATGGCCTGAAAACAGCATTAGCTACATCAAACCACCAGAGTTTGTCCAGTTCTGTCTCTGCCTGGTGGTAGAGAGGGCCTGCCCCTTCCTGTACATGTGCCTGGATACAGCTTGCACATGTTCACCCTAAATGTTATGTTCAACTCCTGTCAGCACCATAATTCAGCCGTGTGTTCCTTGCCATTACCCATCTCTCTTCTCTTTTGTCCCACTGGCAAGAAATATGGAACATTCTTCCTGAATTTTATTTTCAACTTTCCTGTTCAGACAACACCAAGGAAAGTCCAGGTAGTACAATAAAAGGCAATAATAGTAATAGTAATAATAATAATAATAATAATAATGGTGATGTTGTTCTAACTGACTCCAGCAGAGTGTCCACTTCCATTCTCTCTGGCCTCAATTCATTACTTATCTATTTACATTTATATTTATCTTGATTTTGCTCTTGGACTCCTCTCCTTTATCAATTTTTTCACACATTGTTTTCCTTCCAATTTTATACACATTCACTGTTTGTGTGTGTGTGTGCTTGCATGTGTGTGTGTCTGAGGGAGAGAGAGTTTTGGGTGGGCTGTGGAAACTGATTTACCAGTCAACCACTCTCCTCTGTTCTTGCCATCTCCCGCTTGAGTGGTTGCTGGCCTTGGGCTTTTCTTTTCCCAGGGCGGAGAAGAAGGTTGTCTGTGGAAGAGGTCAGCGTTTCAAACTGGCCGAGTTCAACTGCACAAATGACACAGAACTGACAAGAAAAGGCTGGGGGTAGGGGTGTGTGTGTGTTGGGGGGGGGGGGGCTTGGAGGTCACAGCCTGCCCAGGTCTCGCTTCGGGGTTTGTGCTTTGTGATGAACCCCTGGCACCGAAATGAATGAAATAACAGGCTTAAGGACTATTGAGGGAGGAGGGCTGAATGCAAATCAAAGATAAGTCCAAGTTTCTTTGCTTAAAAGGAGAGTGATTTCTCTCCCTTTCCTGGGCCCCCTTCCATATCTCGGCCCGCCAAGAGCTGCATGTTAAACATGATTTCGCTGCCTTTTCTTTTTCCTGGATTCATTCAGGCCTCTGCCACTGCCGTGATGGCCTATCTTGGCCTATGATTAATGACTTGCTGGGCGATTTGGAAGCCGCAATAATGCCGCGCCCCGCACGAAGCCTGGAGGCCGCATTCCTTTTGCGGGTTTGCCAGGCTGTTACTAAGGGGCCGGGCGCCCGGAGCTGGACTGCTGCAGAGATAGTGGAGAGTCTCTGCACAAAGCCATTTGGGGCTTATCTCGCTGCAAAGTACTTTGAGCAGCGGGCTGGGCTCATTTACAAAATCCAAGGCTTCTGTCTTTATCCCAGCCCACAAGAGAAGGACAACAAAACAGCAACTACACTCCCACCTCAAAATCGCTCCCACACCAGAAAAGCCTAGTGAAAACCCTCCTGCCCATATGGTCTCAGGACATGCAGATTTCACCAGTGTGGCCACATTTGGGGCTAGTGCCGAGCTCCAGAAACAAAGGAAGGTTGGGGTTATTTATTTTGTTTTGGTTTATTATTCTTATATTTATTTGTTTGTTTTTTTACCAGAGCACTGCTCAGCTCTGGGTTGTGGTGGTTACTGGGGACTGAACTTGGGACCTTCTGGCAAGAAAGTCTCTTTGCATAACCATTATGCTATCTCCCCCACCTTATTTCATTTCATTTCACTTCATTTCATTTCATTATTTCATTTCATTTCATCCTTTAGTCAGAAGGAGAGGTTGTACCTAGCTTCAAGATTTGCTGTGTGCTTGCCTGCCTCCCCCTCCTTGCCACCAGGGTTTATCACTGGGACTAGATACCTGCACAACAAATCCACCACTGCTGATGACCATTCTTTACTCCCCACCATCCGCCCCCACCCATACACACCCTTTCTCTTCTTACTTGATAGGATAGAGGACAGAAGAATTGGGGGGGGGGTTGATAAAGAGAGGGGAAGAAAGAGCTGCCTGCCACCCTGCTTGACTTCTCCTGAAGATTCCTCTCTGCAAGGGAGGCACTGGGGTTTGAACTCATGTCTTTAAGCATGGTAATGTGAGTGCTCTACCTGACACACCCCATCTGGCCCTTGTGTGCACACTTCCAAACACTCAACCCGTTTACTGGAATGAAAGGGCCTTGGTCTGGGAGTCAGTCTGCTGGGGTCGAATTCAGATTCAACACTGCAGTGCTCAGTGACCCTGGATGCCTTTTTTCTCCTCACTCCTCACAGATTTCTTAGCAGGTCAGTAATAAAGTGGATTGAGCAAATGATCTAGCAGGCCTCTTTTGGCTCTCATTTAAAAAAGGGGGGGTAAGGGAAGGTTCCTGATCCAGGTTCAGGATGGTGGAAAATGACCTAAGCTGGGAGTGAGAATGTTTTGCAGACACCTGTCACAAAGAGATGAGAAATCTTATCCAGATGTCCACAACTGTACTGTAAACCATTGGTTCAACAATAAAATTATATAAAAATTTGATTGACTGATTGATGAGAGAGGTAGAGAAAGAGAGAACCAGAGTATCACTCTGGCACATGTGATGCCAGGGATCCAATTCAAGACCTTATGCTTGAGAGTCCAACAGCCCCATCCACTGTGCCATCTGCGGGGCCACTGGGCTATTCTCTGTATTTATTCAGAAGGCACTTATTCAGAATTCATCATGTACTGTATTCTCTTCTAAACACCTGAGATATTTAAGGAAGAAGCCAAAGACTCCTATAACCAAGAAGCTTACATTCTAGAAGGCAAGGCAATCATTCATGATAAACATAATAAATAAATTATAAATAAATTGGAATAATAAGTGTTCTGGAAAAGGAAAGTAGAGTTGGTATAGAATAAGTACTCTGTTGTCTTTAGAGAATACGCTAAAGTAGTAACTCTTGCCTTGAGGCTGGATATCACCAAACACTTCACCTTTGAAAGAAAAGAATACAATAAAAAAAAATGGGCTATGGGGGATGGGTGTACCCAATGGAGTGTGTATGCTACCATATGTGAGGACCCAGGTTTGAGCCCTTGTCCCCACCTTCAAGGGGAAGCTTCTTGAGCATAGGAGAATAAGAATAAGAAGGAGGAAGAGAATGGAGAAAAGAAAAGAAGAGAAGAGAAAAGAAAAGAAAAGAAAAGAAAAGAAAGGAGAAGGACAGGTAGAGAAGAGAAGAGAAGAGAAGAGAAGAGAAGAGAAGAGAAAAGAAAAGAAGAGAAAAGAAGAGAAGAGACAAGAAGTTAAGAAGAGAGGAGGGGAGGGGAGGGGAGGAGAGGAGAGGAGAGGAGAGGAGAGAAAAGAAGAGAGAAGAGAGGAGGAGAGAAGGTTTCTGGGAGCAGTGGATCCATCATGCAGGTACCTAGACCCATTGATAACCTTCGTGGCAAATAAATAAATAAGGCTTTGGCTAAATGTTAAGGCAAATTAAAAAAAAAAAAAACTTCTCTTCTACCCAACCCTCCCAACACACACACACACACACACACAGACACACAGACACACACACACACAGACACAGACACACACACCACAGTATATAATCAGAAAAAAATGCAAATGTTACAAGATGTACAAGCAAACAGCTTCCTTTTCCCTCCTCCCACTGCCACCACTGCCAACTCTTTCATAGCTGCTCAAAGGGAAAAGTACCTTTTTTTTTTTCTGATTCAGAAATATCAGAATAAAATGGATTTTGATGTGTGGACTTATTTGTAGGATGCTTCTGAGAGAGATAACATATGTTCAGTTAGTGAGAATACACAATGTGTCCTTTCAATTGACTGGGTCTTTCCTGTGCCAGGCAGTGCACTATTTCACAGTGATGACTCAAGTCCAGACTCAGCAAGGCTCCTCTGATGGGTCGTTCCTTCCTTCCTTCTTTCCTTCCTTCTTTCCTTCCTTCCTTCCCCTCTCAAGATTTATTTATTGATTGATTGATATAGACATATCAAGTTGGGAGGGAAAGGGAAGAGGGAGCGAAAGACACCTGTAGCATAGCACTGCTTCATCACTCTTGAAGCTTCCCCACCCCTGCAGGTGAGGACTGAGGGCTTGAGCCTGGATCCTTGTGCATGGTAATTTGTGTGCTATGCAGGATGTTCCATTGCCTGGTTTTTATTTTATTTTATTTATTTATTTATTTATTTATTTATTTATTGCCACCAGAGTTATCAGGGGAGCTTGGCGCCTATATGACAAATTTACCACTTTTGGTAGCCATCTTTTTTTATTTCATAGGGCAGAGAGAAGTTGAGAGAGGAGGGGAGATAGAGAGGAAAAAAGACATCTGCAGAACTTGCTTCACCGATTATAGAGCCTCCCCCTGAAGGTAGGGAGCAGGGTCTCAAACCTGGGTCCTTGTACATGGTAACGTGTGCTTAGCCAAGGTGCACCACCTGTCACTTTTTTTTTAAAAGATAGATAGATAGATACAGAACCACAGTATGGAAACTTCCTTCAATGTAATGGAGGCCAGATTCAAAACATAGCAAAGCAGCACTCTATCCAAGTGAGCTATTTCACTAACCCTGTGAGTCCTTTCTGATAGGGCTTGTGGCTGCCACAGGGGGACTGGAGAGTGTTTCTGCCAGAAAGTCATTTTTCACAGAAACATTACTAAGTGGGGAAAGGAGAAGGAGGCTTGATGCTTACATAGGACTTCTTTTATGATGTGCATAGTTCTTTTTGCTAACCTAGAAATGGGGGGAGTGAGTGCTTATGTGTTGGGTGTGGTGCCTTTAGACTATTATCTCATTTAATCTCTGTGTCTCTGAGACCAAGATTGGTATCCCTCATTTTTTTTTATTTTTAAGATTTATTATATTTTATTTATTAGTGAGGGAGATAGAAAGTGAGAGAAAGAGAACCACAGCATCACTCTGGCACATGTGCAACTGAGGATCAAACTCAGTACCTCATGCTTGAGTCCCATGCTCCATTTACTGCACAGTTTCCTGGACCACTGGTATCCCCAGTTCATTGACAGGAACCCAAGGCTTCAATGTAGTGGTTAGTACTTCTCAAAGTCAAATCTGTCTACAAAAAAACTAAGAACTTGATTAAGAGTCTTCTGATATAATGGTTCCTACTCAGTAAATACAATAGTTTGTACATGTATAACATTTCCACATAACAATACAACCCCCCACCAGGTTCCAGATGCCATCAGGATGCCGGCCAGGCTTCCCTGGACTGAAGACCCCACCAATGCGTCCTGGAGCTCCGCTTCCCCAGAGACTCACCCTACTAGGGAAAGAGAGAGGCAGACTGGGAGTATGGACCAGTCAATGCCTATGTACAATGCAGAAGCAATTATAGAAGCCAGACCTCCCACCTTCTGCAACCCACAACAACCCTGGGTCCATGCTCCCAGGGGGATAGAGAATAGGAAAGCTATTGGGAAGGGGAGGGGATATGGAGATTGGGTGGCGGGAATTGTATGGAGTTGTAACCCCCCCCCCCCATCCTATGATTTTGTTAATGTCTCCTTTCTTAAATAAACAAAATAAAATAAATTTTAAAAAAGTAAAAAAAATCATCCTTTCTTAAACAAAATAAAACAACTTTGGATTTCACAGAAAAAGAAGAAAAAAAATCCAGCTATTTAGCTTCTTTTACAAACTTGCAAATTCAGGAGGGCAAGTTATGTGACTCCAGGCCTGCCCTCCCACCTGGTGGCAGTTAATTGGAGCTGTTGTGACCCATCCGTTTCCAAAGGGACACGGCTGGTTCCCCAAGACTCACAGTCCTTACCTGGACTAATGGACTGATTTCTCTCACCTGCTATGCCCAAGATGCAATGTCCAGGATGACAGACTGAAGAGGTCAGTGGCACCCTAAAAAAAATGCAGTCTGAAATTAGGGACAGATGCAGCACCTTTGGGGCGTGCCCCAGCGTGGAATCACCTGTTGATTTTCCATTGGCCATTGGAGTAGAGCCAACTTCTTTATTCATTATGACCTCAAGTTGATTACATCTTCAAAAACAATTTCCAGATTCAGACACATTAAGGTGGCTCCAGGGGGTTTAGAATGTCAACATATTTTCTCTCTCTCTCTCTCCCTCAGTAGGGAGAGACACAGCTAAATCCAGAACACACACTATGCAATTGCTTGTCTTGGAAATTTACTCATCACTGTGTTCCATTCATGACCCTGGTTGCAATAAAAAAAACAAGCAAGCAAGCAAACAAACAAACAAAAAACTTCTCTCAGTATTTGACCACAGTAAGTCCTTGAAGATAATCTATACTTACTTAAAAACATTTTCTAGGGGGCTGGGCAATGGTGCATCTAGTTAAGTGCACATATTACCATGTGCAAGCACCCCAGTTCAGGTCCCTACTCCCCACTTGGAAGGGGAAATCTTCATGAGCAGTGAAGTGAGTACTGCAGATGTCTCTCTGTCTCTCTTCTTCTCTATCTCCTCTTTTCCTCTCAATTTCTCTCTGTCCTGTCAAATAAAGAGAGGAAGGTCAACGTATATAAGCCTCCCAGTGCCTCATGGGATAATGAGGTCCTGCCTAGCCCGAATCACCCAGCTGTTTACGTTGGAGACTTTAATAGTCATCACCAAGACTGGGGATATTCCTCCACTCATGCTGATGGCTCTATCTTAGCCGACTGGGCTTCAGTGAATGACCTCTCCCTATTATACGATCCCAAACAGCCAGGCTCTTTTCACAGTGCTAGATGGAATAAAGACTCGTCACCCGACCTGTGCTGGATTAGCACAGTCAACGTCCAAGCCTTTCCTGCTACGAGACAAGTTCTCAAGATCTTCCCGCACAGTCATCATCGCCCAGCTATCATCCACATTGGTCTCCAGCTCCCACTGATTCTGTGCTCGGAGAAACTAAGATGGAACTTTTGGAAAGCAAACTGGCATCTGTTCAGTGATCTTACCAACAAATCTATTCCTGCAATTCCAATTAACTCTATCCCCTCTGAAGATTCCTACAGGCACTTCCGCCAAGCCATCTTCAAAGCAGCTTCCCAAGCCATTCCTCGTGGGAGACGTGCTAACTATACGCCTTGTCTTGATGCTGAATGCGAGCAACTACTAAAGCAGTATGATGAGTCGGGCGACCCAGATGTGGCTGACCATCTCATTGCCTCCCTGGATGCAGCATGCCAAGCCCGCTGGCAACAACTCACGGAAAGTCTGAACTTCACCCACTCAAGTAGGAAGGCCTGAAAGCTTCTTCACAGACTGGGTGCCGGTAGCCAACCCCCTCCCGTCTCCCATCCTCCCGTATCTCCAAACTCAGTGGCCAGTCACCTAACTCAAGTTGGACGTGCTAAGATCGACCCAGTCTGGAAAAGAGAAATTTCCCATGAGTGGTCATCCCACTTCCGGTTATCTTGTCCATTTCCAAAACTCTCTCCCTTTACACTGTCTGAACTGGAAGATGCTTTGAAGAGGGTTAAACCGGGAACAGCTGCTGGCTATGATAACATCACCCCAGAACTCATTCTTAACTTGGGCCCGGCGGCAAAGAAGTGGCTCACTACATTCTTGTCCCACATCTTGGAATCTGAATCTATGCCCAAAATTATGCAAAGATAATAGCAGTTTTGAAACCAAAGAAAGACCCAACACTGGCCGCCAGCTATAGACCAATTTCTCTCCTCTCCATGTGTTACAAACTCCTTGAGAGGCTGCTTCTGTCATGTATTTCTCATTTTACAGAGAAATTCCTATCACCCGCCCAAGCTGGTTTCCGCCCAGGAAGATCTACCTGCGAACAAGCCCTGGCCCTCTCAACTTACATTGAAAATGGATTCCAGAAGAATTTAAAGACGGGTGCTGTCTTTGTTGATCTCACAGCAGCCTATGACACGGTCTGGCATTTTTGTGGTCTCCTAGTCAAGATCTCAAGATGCCTGCCTCCATGGGTGGCCAACACTATATCGTTTCTTCTCCAAAACAGAAGATTCCGGGTGCATCTGGGTGACAAGTCTAGCAGATGGAGACTTGTCTCAAGTGGCCTCCCCCAGGGCTCTGTTCTGGCTCCTACACTATTTAATATTTACATCAATGACCTCCCAGAAACTTCTTCCAGGAAGTTCATCTATGCCGATGACATCTGCTGTGCAACTCAGGCATCAAAGTTTGACATCCTCGAGGAAACACTCACGAAAGACATGTCTCTGATATCTGATTACTGTAAAAAATGGTGACTAATCCCTAGCACTGCAAAAAACGGTATCATCTGTTTTCCATCTACACCATGCCTCGGCCTTGCGTGAGCTTAATGTGCAGCTTGGCGATAGGAGAATCCGGCATGAAGCCCAGCCAGTCTACCTTGGCGTTACTCTTGATCGCACTCTGTCATTTCACGAACATCTCATAAAAACTGCAGCAAAGGTGGGTGCGAGGAATAACATCATTGCAAGACTGGCCAGCTCCTCATGGGGCGCGAGCGCTTCCACACTACGATCATCATCTCTGGCATTATGCTATTCCACTGCAGAATACTGTGCCCCAGTATGGTTCCGTAGCCCCCATGTCCACTTGATTCCAAATTATACTCCTCCATGAGGATAATTTCTGGAACCATCTGTTCCACCCCGGTTCCATGGCTGCCAGTTCTTAGCAACATCGCCCCGCCAGATATTCGTCGGGATGCAGCATCATCTAAGTTCATTTCCCACGTCTACGCTCGACCGGACCTGCCAATATACACGGATATCTTCGCCCACCCTGTCCAATGCTTGACGTCTCGTCATCCAATCTGGTCCCCTATGCCTACACTGAACTTCTCTGTTCCAGACTCTTGGAAACAGAGTTGGCAGTCAGCTGAGGTAAAGAACAAACACCTCATCACAGACCCCTGCAAGCGTCAACCTGGCTTTGACTTAGCACATTATGATTGGGCCCTCCTCAATCGCTATCGAACAGGCCATGGCCGGTGCACCGCTATGTTCCATCGCTGGGGAGCCAGAGACGAACTGCCCCTGCGGCTACAGACAGACTATGACCCACATAGTCAATGACTGCCACCTCTCCAGATTCAAAGGAGGTCTCGAAACTTTACATCAGGCTCAACCTGACGCTGTTGACTGGCTACAGAAGAAGGGCAAATGCTAGAAAAAGAAAAGAGAGGAAGGGGGAATGGATTCGTCATGCAGGCAGAGTCCCAGTGATAACTGTGATGGCAACAAATAAACTAAAATAAATAAATAAACAGCATTTTCTAGGGTCAACAAAATAGCTCATTTGGATAGTGCACTGCTTTATCATGTGAGCAACCCAGATTTGAGACCAGCCCCCAACACATTGAAGGAAGATCTGGTGCTGTGGTCTCTTTCACTTTCTCTGTCTATGTCTCTATCTTTAGACAAAATGTAAAACCACAAATGCATTTTCTAGCAACTGAGGAAGTAGTGCAGGAGTAGAGCACAGAGCTTGCAAGTATAAAGTTCAAAAGTTGATTCCCCAGCACAGCAGATGCCAGAGTGATTATCTGGTTTTCTTTCCTGTTTGTAAATATTTGGGGCGTGGGTGGAAACTTCTCCAACAAAGCACACACATTGTCATGTGCGAAGACCTGGGTTCAAGCTCCTATCCCCACCTGCAGGGAGAGGGGGAGCTTCACAAGTATCAAGTATTGGAGCAATGCTGCAGGTGTCTCTTTTTCATTCTGTCTCTCTCTCTCTCATCCTCTGTGTCTCTCACCTGTTATAAAAAAATAAAAACAATGATCACTGGCAACAGTGGAGTTATATAGGCACTGGGCCCTAACCATAAAGCTGGTGGCAAAAATATGAATAAAAATAAATATATTTGCAGAGCTGGTACCTATGATGTGCATGGTTTCACCACACCTGACTCGCTTTTCCAGCCAGACAGAGAAATAGAGACAGACACAGAGGGAGACTACAACACCAGAGTTTTCCCCAATGCTATGTTCCTTCCCCATGTAGTGCTAGAGCTAGAATCTGCTGCACATGGCAAGGCATTCATCCTATCTTTTGAGTTATCTCTCTGACCCCATAAAGAAAGATATTTTGAAGGGGGGAGAGCTTGGTGATTTACCTCAATAAGCACACATATTGTCATGCATGAGGATCAGGGTTTAAGCCTCACTCCTCACCTGTGGGGAGGTGGTGCTTCACAAATGGTGAAGCAGTGCTGCAGGTATCTCTCTTTTTCTCTGCATGTTTATCCTCCTTCTTTATTTCCATCTGTCCTATCAAGTAAATAAATATAAATATATGAAAACTATTTTCTAGAGTGCAAAGGCCTAATTAATGCCAATTATTGAAATAGCATTTTGTGGCTCTCTGAAGTCAGAGTTTTTACTATTTTTTTCCTTAGCTGGGATGACTGGCCACCACCTATAACTGAAGCATCTATAGACCTGGCAGGAGAGATACATTCTTGGCTGGGGATTTGCTACCCAGGGGGATTTGCTACCCAGGGGGATAACTTTGCCACCAAGTTCTAGAATGTTTGGAGGAGAAAGAGGTCCATTAACCTGCTTAGGCATTTTGCAGCTTCAGAATTTCTGACTTTTGTTTTTTATGGAGAAAGAGAGAAATAGACAGAAGAAGAGAGAGGGAGAGAGAAAGAGACACCTTCAGCACTGCTTCACATGCTTCACAGCTCATGATCCCTGCAGGTGGGGATCAGAGGCTTACACATGGTAACGTGTTCTGTTAAGTGCATCATTGCTTGACCTTCCTAATAAGTCTTTCATTAGCTCACCCATGTTCTCACACTCTGGCCCAATGGACTTGACCTACTTCAACAGATCTCCAGCTACAGATAAATAAGTAAGAATATACACAATGACCTTGGGTCCATACTCCCAGAGGGATAAAGAATAGGAAAGCTATCAGGGGAGGGGATGATATACAGAGTTCTGGTGGTAGGAACTGTGTGGAGTTGTACCCCTCTTATCCTATGGTTTTGTTAATGTCTCCTTTTTTAAATAAATAAAAAATTTTTTTAAAAAAGAATCTACACTTTGGAGATAACTTATTGCACAACATTACAATGGTAACAGCTAGCATATGCATGTAAAATACAGTCAAAATGATAGCAGTTTTGAAACAAGACAGACTTGGTCTGGAATTCTGGATCTGGCATTTACTAGTTTTTAATTTCAGATAGATAGATAGATAGATAGATAGATAAATAGATATAGATCAGATATAGACATAGAGAAAGAGAAGGAGAGACAATATAGCAAGGCTCTACTGTCCTTGGTGCTTCTATGTGGTACCAGGATTTGAACCCAATTTCTTGCCCATAGTAAGACATGCACTCTACTGTGTGCACTATCTCTCTCCCTGTCTTTGTTTATACAATATCTTATGTGTTTGTAAATAGTGTTTTTCTTGACAATTTCATTTAGTATTGTTCATTGTTACAATGTAGAAATACAGGTGATTTTGTGTGATCATATATTCTGTAATTTATTAGGTCTAGTTTCTTTGTTGTAAATTCCATCTAACTTTCCACACAAATCCTCTACATCAATTGTTCTATTGGCCACAAAAAAATAACAATTACATTATCCCAATTTAGATTTTGTTTTTGCTTTATTGAATTTAAAAGAACCTCTGCTGTAGTGTTGCACAGAATGCTTCCCCACCTCTTAACCATAGAAAAGCATCTAGACTCTCCCCATTATGTATGGTAGTAACTGTGAATATTTTATAGGTACTATTTATTACCTATAAAATTTTAGGACATCTTTCTTTTTCTAGTTTCCCAAAAGTCTTTTATAATCAGTAACATGTTAAATGCTGCCAAGTATTTTACTGCATCCACTGATATTATTATTATTTTCTGTTTTAGTATCCTAACATGGGGAATTACACTGATAGACTTAAAAGCACTAGACAAATATTATGTTCAAGTTAAAAATGAAAACAGAGTCTCTTCAGCTTTCTAATCCTTTTTCCAGCCATGACATCATCTCCCCAGACAATAACCTGAATCCACCTGCATATCAGATTTCAGGTTCAGGGAAAAAAAAAAACTAGTATAGCCACAGGCCTTTTGGAATATAACTAAAATATGCCTAATAACTATCTAAAAAACAAAGACCCCCCCCAACTCTTCATCTGCACTATTCCAGCTTTTTCAGCCTTTAGGTTCCTGATTGGTCAACAATTTGTTTGGCTTTATATGTTAACTCTCATCCACCAGGTTCCAGATGCTAGCATGATGCCAACCAGACTTCACTGGACAGACAACCCAACAATGTGTCCTAGAGCTCTGACTCCCTAGAACCCTCCCCCACTAGGAAAGAGAGAGACAGGCTGGGAGAATGGATCAACATGTCAATGTCCATGTTCAGTGGGGAAGCAATTCCAGAAGCCAGGACTTCCACCTTCTGCATCCCATAATGACCCTGGGTCCATACTACCAGAAGGATAAAGAATAAGAAAGCTATCAGGGGAGAGGATGGGATGTGGAGTTCTGGTGATGGGAATTGTGTGGAGTTGTACCCCTCTTATCCTATGGTTTTTGTCAGTGTTTCCTTTTTATAAAAAATAAATAATAAAAAAAAAACAGAGTCTCTTCTGCTTAGTAATGGACTTTTTTCCAAACTCTTGTGACTTATACTTGGAGTTTCAGGTTTTCTTAAAATTTGGAAAACAGTTGGCCTTTTTTTTCTTTAAATATCTTTATAGAACCTCTACTTACCAAACTCTTACAATTTTTATGACCCTAATGTTGTACAGCCTATACATATTGTCCCACCAGCATCCTATACATTTTTTATCATTTTCTTACATTTTATTATATATATATTAAATTTCTTTATTAGGGAGTTAATGTTTTACATTCAACAGTAAATACAATAGTTTGTACATGCATAACATTTCCTAGTTTGCCATATAACAATACAACCCCCACTAGGTCCTGTGTCATCCTTCTTGGATCTGTATTCTTCCCACCCACTCACTCTAGAGTCTTTTACTTTGGTGCAATACCCCAATTCCAGTTCAGGTTCTACTTGTGTTTTCTTTTCAGATCTTATTTTTCAACTTCTGCCTGAGAGTGAGATCATCCCATATTCATCCTTCTGTTTCTGGCTTATTTCACTTAACATGAATTTTTCAAGGTCCAACCAAGATCATCTGAAAACAGTAAAATCACAATTTTTTATAGGTGAGTAGTATTCCATTGTGTGTGTGTGTGTGTGTATATATATATATATATATATATATATATATATATATATATATATCACAACTTGTTCAGCCACACACCTGTTGTTGAACACCTGGGTTGCTTCCAGATTTTGGCTATTACAAATTGTGCTGCCAAGAACATATGTGTACACAGATTTTTTGGATGGGTGTGTTGTGTCCATTAGGATCTACCCCCAGGATAGGAATTGCAGGATCATAGGGTAGGTCCATTTCTAGCTTTCTGAGACTTCTCCAGACTGTTCTCCACAGAGGTTGGACCAACTGACATTTCCACCAGCAGTGCAGGAGGGTTCCTTTGACCCCACAACCTCTCCAGCATTTGCTGCTGTTACCTTTTCTGATGTATGATGTTCTCACAGGAGTGAAGTAGTATCTCACTGATGTCTTTATTTGCATTTTTCTTATAATCAAAGACCTAGGGCATTTTTCATGTGTTTTTGGGCCTTTTGGATATCTTCTGTGGTGAATGTTCTGTCCATGTCCTCTCCCCATTTTTGGATGGGGTTATTTGTTGTCTTGCTGTTAAGATTTGCAAGTTCTTTATATATTCTGGTTATTAGCCTCTTGTCTGATATATGGCACGTAAAGATCTTCTCTCATTCTGTGAGGGGTCTCTGGGTTTGGGTAGTAGTTTCTTTAGCTGTGCAGAAGCTTTCTAATTTGATGTAGTCCCATAGGTTTATACTTGCCTTAGTCTTCTTTGTAATTGGATTCGTTTCATAGAAGATGTCTTTAAAATTTATGCGGAAAAGAGTTCTGCCAATATTTTCCTCTAAGTATTTGATAATTTCTGATCTAACATCCAAGTCCTTGATCCATTTGAAATTTACTTTTGTATATGGTGAAATATAGTGGTTCAGTTTCATTCTTCTGCATGTTTCAACCCATTTTTCCAACACCATTTGTTGAAGAGACTCTGTTTTCCCCATTTAATAGTCTGGGCACCTTTGTCAAAGATTAGAAGCCCATAGGTGTGGGGGCTTACTTCTGGGATCTCAATTATATTTTACTGGTCAATGTGTCTATATATGTTCCAGTATCAAAAAGTTTCTATGGCAATGGCCCTATAATACAATTTGAGATGAGGGAGTGTGATGCCTCCGGTTCTGTTCTTTCTTCTCAAGATTGTTTTACCAATTGTAGGTCTTTTCTGGTTCCAGATAAACATTTGTAGCATTGTTCCATTCTCCTAAAAAAAGTGGTTGGGATCTTGATGGGGATGGCATTAAATTTGTATGGCTCTGGGTAGTATATTCATTATGATGATGTTATTTCTTCCAACCCATGAACATGGAATATCTTTCCACTTCTTTGTGTCTTTTTCTATTTCCTTGAGTAGTGACTCATAATTTTCAGTAGACAAGTCTTTCACTTCTTTGGTTAAGTTTATTCCTAGACATTTTATTGTTTTTGTTGCTATAGTAAAAGGAATTGATTTCTGGATTTCATCTTCTTCTAACTTAATGTTTGCATAGAGGAATGCCACTGACTTTGGAATGTTAATTTTGTAGCCTGACACCTGATAGGGAGAGTTTGACTTCTTCTTTTCCAACCTATAGCACTTTAATTCCTTGCTCCTGCCTAATTACTATGGCAAGAACTTCCAACACTATGTTGAATAGGAATGGTGATAGTGGGCATCCCTGTCTAGTACCTGATCTGAGGGGAAATACTTTCAGTTTTTCACCATTGAATATAATGTTAGGTGTAGGTTTGCTATATATAGACTCCACTATCCTGAGGAATTTTTCATCTATTCCCTTTTTTTGTAGTGTTTTGATCATAAAGGGATGTTGTATTTTGTCAAAGGCCTTCTCTGTATCTATTGATATGAACACGTGGTTTTTGGTCTTGCTTTTGTTGATGTGGTGGATCATGTTGATTGATTTATGTATATTAAACCAAACTTGCATGCCTGAGATAAACCCCACTTGGTCATGATGAACAATCTTTTTAATATTGCTGTATCCAGTTGGCTAGAATTTTGTTCAATATTTTAGCATATATGTTCATCAGAGATATTGATCTGTAGTTTTCTTTTTGGTTGTGTCCCTGTCTGCTTTTGGTATCAAAGTGATGTTGGCTTCATAGAAGCTGGAAGGGACTATTCCAGTGTCTTCAGTCTTCTGGAAGACTTTTAAAAGTCTTTGAAGATTTTGTAGAATTCATTTGTAAAACCACCGGGTCCAGGACTTTTATCTTCAGGAAGATTTTTGATAACTGTTTCAATTTCATTAGCTATGATGGGCATGTTCAAGCTATCTACTTCCTCTATACTTAGTTTGGAAGTTGGTAGGTATCTAGGAAATCATTTATTTCTTCCAGGTTCTCTAACCTGTTGGCATATAGTTGTTCTTAGAAGCCTCCTATGATATGTTGAATTTCTGCAGTGTCTGTTGTGATATCTCCTCTTTCATTTACTATCCGATTTAATTCTTCTCCCTTTTTTGTTTTCTGAGTCTGGCTAAAGGTTTGTCAATTTTATTCAGTCTTTCAAAGAACCAACATTTACATTTGTTGATCTTTTGTATGGTTTTTTTATTTTCAATGTTACTGATTTCTGCCCTGACTTTAGTGATATTTATCTTTCTGTTTGCTTTAGGGTTCCTTTGTTCTTCTTCTTCTAGGTCTTTAAGATGTGCAATCAGGCTGTTTATTTGTGCTTTTACTTGTTTCCTAATGTGTTTTTGTATGGCTATGAACTTCCCTCTCAGAACTGCCTTAGCTGTGTTCCAAATATTTTTATAGCTTGTGTCTTCATTTTCATAGAACTCTCTAAACATTTTGATTTCTTCCTTTATTTCCTCTTTGACCGAGTAGTTGTTAAGTAGTTTGCTGTTGAGCTTCCACATTTTGGGACTATTACTAATATTTTGTGATTGTTAAGTGTTAGTGTAATTCCACTGTGGTCTGAGAAGATGCTTGGTATGATTTCAATGCTCTTGAATTTGCCGGTGCTGTCTTTGTGGCCTAATATATGGTCTATCTTTGAGAATGACCCATGTGGCCTTGAGTAAAATGTGTATTCCAGTTTCTTGGGATGAATGATTCTAAAAGTGTCCAATAGTTCTAGTTTATCTATCTCCTCATTTAGCTCCCTTATATCTTTATTGATTTTCTACCGAGATGATGTGTCAAGTTGAGAGAGTGTGGTGTTGAAGTCCCCTACTATGACTGTGTTGCTGTTAATATATTGCTGGTAAACTCTAAGATTCCTCTACAGCCACGATTAATCTATACCTCGGCTGATAATTGTTTATCTCATGGGACTGATCTTTTGATAACTACTCATGGACTTTATGGACCTCATGTATCTTTTTAAAATATTTATTTATTCCCTTCTGTTGCTCTTGTTGTTTTATTGTTGTAGTCATTATTGTTGTTGTTGGATAGGACAGAGAGAAATGGAGAGAGGAGGGGAAGACATAGAGGGGGAGAGAAAGATAGACACCTGCAGAACTGCTTCACCACTTGTGAAACGACTCCCCTGCAGGTGGGGAGCTGGGAGCTCCAACCGGGATCCTTACTCCAGTCCTTGCTCTTTGCACCAAGTGCTCTTAACATGCTGTGCTACTGCCTGACTCCCTGACCTAATGTATTCTTAACCCCTGATGATAACTGTTTAATTTGTAGTACCTAAAATAATATCCCATACCTCTGTACTGCCCTAATAAAACCTTGATTTCTTTAAATCTACTCCCAGCTGTCTCTCAGCTGAATCCATTAAGTGCCGCAGCCAAAGTCCCTTTAAAATTTTAGCTACAAGTGCTTTTATCACCTGAGGTATCACAGTTTTTATCTCCAGAAATTTAATTTAATTAGTGCATTAAAATTGGACTTTTTAATATAAACAGACCAAATACAATGTATTTTCATCTTCCTTTCCAACCTATAGCATTAGGTGGCTGGGTGGCTGAGAGAAAAGAATAGGGACCAAGAGAAGATGTAGTAAAGGTCAAGAGATGTGAAAGAACTGCTGGGCCAACATAGAATTTCTCGCCCTTGGAGCTGTCCGTGGTGCTACCATGCTCCCAGCTAGTAGCAGGAAACCAGAGCCTCATGTCTGGAATGTATGCATTTAATTTTTGATCCACCTCCCTGGCCTCTCATTACATCTGTTTTTAATATAAACAACTTGTTTGTGATCGTATTTAGTTTGTGATGACGTCTCCGAGAACTGCTTCACAACACTCAGAAAACTGTCGTAATTCACTTGTTTAAGCCCTACTTCTCTACCACACCTTTCTAGGGTTTCTCCATGCTTTGTGTATATAACTGGACATGTGGTACCTTACCCTGAATGTTTCTATGCCATTGAGTCCGGGGGTATACTTCTCAGTGTCTTCTATCCTCACTACCCTAGTTCTAAATGGCCACTGCTTGATTTACACAGAGTTGTGGATGAGGGTGGGCTGCTCTCCTTTCTTTCCTGTTGCTATACCTCCCCCCCCAGCATCACTCCATACCAAACTGCAGGAGTGATCACGGTTCCCTTCATGAAGACTGGAAGAGAGCAATTAGACAAAATTTTAATGTTTGGAGGGGAAATCTAAAAGCTATATGATCACTGTGATTTCCCCAGGGTCCAAAGGAAAATATATTAAACATTAAATGCTTTGCTTTTTTTTTTTAGATAAAGAGGAGAGAGAGTGAGATAAAGACAGAGACAGAAATCATAGCACCAAACCTTCCTCTACATGTAGTGGAGGTTGGGCTCAAATCTAGGTCATGCATATGACAAAGCAAACACACTATTCTACTGAGCTATTTTTCTGGATTAATGCTTCACTTTTTTTCCCTCCAGGGTTATTGCTGTGGTTCAGTTCCTGCATCATGAATTAATTGCTCCTGGAGGGTATTTTTTTCCCTTTTGTTGACTTTGTTATTTTATCATTGTTGTGGTTATTATTGTTGTTATTGATGCTGTTGTTGTTGGATAGGACAGAGATAAATCTAGAGAGAAGGGTGTCAGGCTGGCTTCGTGAGAGGAGACAGATGACCCGGGACTCATGGCTGGGTTGTATGCAGTATCTCTTTATTCATGCAGGACTCAGCACAATCTAAGCCAAGCTAAGCTAAATCTAACACTACAACTTCAACTTACCACTACCAAAACGAACAATGTTGTTCTTATATACTTTCCAAGTAGGGTGTAAACAGGATGTGATGTAGAGAGGGTGGAGAGAAAAGTGACTGGTGAAAATCAGGGTGTGACAAGGAGAGGGGGCGGAGCAGATGAGAATTCTACCACTGAACCACTAATGCCCTGGAGGGAGTGTGGTGCTTTATGTAAATGTAAAAGTGATTTATGTAAATAGACGCTTTGAATGGGATCAAACCAATCCCTATACAGGCATACCGGTGTTTGGTTAAGCAGAAGCCAGGGGGAGCTGGCATATTACCCAACAGAAGGGGAAGACAGGAGGGGTGGGAAAAAGAGACACCTGCAGACCTGCTTTGCTGTTTGTGAGTCGACCCCCCTGCAGGTGGGGAGCCAGGTGGGAGGCTCCAATCAGGATCCTTGCGCCCGTGGGCCTTTGCGCTTAGTGCTGTGTTCACTTCCTACCTCCCCTCCCCTTCCTTCTACCTGAAATAAAGATAATTAAAAAGTCGGTCTGGGCGACCTCACCTTTCCAGAGCCCTACCCTACTAAGGATGGATAGAAACGGTCTGGGAGTATGGATCAACATGCCACTGCCTACATCTAGTGGGGAATCAATTATAGAAGCCAGAATTCCCACCTTCTACACCCACCTGCAAAATATTTTTATTCTATACTCCTAGAGAGGGGAAATGTTAGGGGAAGATGACCAGAGGTTTCTTAACCCCAATTCCATCAGGACCCAAAGAGAGAAGAGGAAAAAGGGAAGGACATTTGGAAGTAGTGATGACTTAAATAGTGGGTGTGACTTAGAAAGGAAGAAATGACAGGACCATAAAAAAAAAAGGATATATATTCAACCCATAGTTGTGACCTTGAGAGAACTACTGCAGTTGCCAATGGAGGGAACTCTGGTGGTGGGAAAGGTGCGGAACTACACCCCTGTTTTCTTATAATTTTGCAAATCAATGTTAAATCACTAATTAAAAAAGTCAGTCTGGAAACAGTAAGAGGAATCATGAAAAGAGTGATTTAATTGATTCGACATGCTAAGCAAAGTGTTAGATATGTTTAAAAGTGGACACATCCTAACATATTGTTGTTATTATTATTATTATTATTATCATCTTATTTCTTAAGGTTAGCACTGCTCTACTCAGCTCTGGCTTGTGGTGGTGCTGTGGATTGGATCTGAGATCTTTAGAGCTTTAGACATGAAAGTCTGTTTACATAACTATTATACTATCTCTCCAGCATCCAATATTTTGATTTGGCTACTATAGCTTCAGCTATAATTTTTTTCCTCGAGGCACTAATTTTGTCTATGTCCTCTAAGAGAACTTCAACTCTCTATTCTCTATTGTAGTAAGAGTCCTGTTCCTGAAGGCCAAATGTTAATAATCAGTGCCAGGGAACTCAAAACTCAGAATGAGGTATAGAATGTTTATCCAGTAGTGATAACTTACAAGGCATCTCTTACTAGAGAGCCAGAATATTTTATTTCTATTGCAGAGAGATTGAGTTCTTTTCTCATACCTCATTATACCTAAAATATACCCTTCATGTCTTCCAGGAAACAAACCCTTGGCTGGTACACAAGCTAATCTAAAATGTATTTCCCTTAGGGGCTCTCACATGATCCAGTTCATGTAATGCAAAATAAAACAAGGGGACTCAGGTATTAAGAACAGAGTGCATGTTAGCTGTCAGCCACAGGCAAAAATTAGTAGTCATGGGCCCCCTGGAATATACCTAAAATAGACCCACTAGTCTTTTACAAAATGGAGACCCAAAATCTCATCTGCTATATTCTTGTCTTTAGGTTCTTGATTATTAAGCAATTTGTTCTGCTTTATATCTGAATGCTTTTTCAGACACCAAGTTACAGATGCTACCATTATGCCAACCTGACTTCCCTGGGCAGATGACCAATGTACCCTGGAAACCCACTTCTCCAGAGCCCTTAACCCACTAGGGAAAGATAGAAACAGGCTGGGAGTATTGATTGACCTGTGAACACCTATGTCAAGTGGAGAAGCAGTTAAAGAAGCTAGATCTTCCACCTTCTGCACCTCATAATGACCCTGGGTCCATGGTCCCAGAGAGATAGAGAATAGGAAAGCTTTCAATGGAAGGGATGGGATACAGAACTCTGGTGGTGGGAATTATGTGGAATTGTACCCCTCATCCTACAGTCTTGTTGATCATTGTTAAATAAATAAAAATAAATAAAATAAAATTTAAAAAAGTAATAAAGAGGAGGCCAGGTATACTTAGCAGAGCACACTTATACTATGTGCAGAGACCCAGGTTCAAGCCCCTAGTCCCCATCTGCAGAGGGGAAACTTCATGACTGGTGAAGCAATGCTGTAGGTTTTCTCTCTCCCTCACCCCTCTTGCCATTTCTTTTTTGTGCCTATTCAAAATGAAAGAGAGAGAGAGAGAGAGAGAGAGAGAGAGAGAGAGTAATGGTTACAAGTATGGAATGAACCCCACCTATATTCTTGCTAGAAAAAAAAAACGGGGGGGCCATGGAGAGAGAGAATGAAGTCTTAAGAGGGTCAAGCAGTAGTGCACTGATTAAGGGCATACATGACAGTGTGCAAGGACACAGGATCAAGCCTCTGGTCCCCAGCTGCAGGAGGGAAAGCTTCACATGTGGTGAAGCAGGGCTGCAGGTGTCTCTTTGTCTCACTCACTGTCTCCCTCTTCCTTCTCAATTTCTCTCTGTTTATATACAATAATAAATAAATAAAAATAAAAAGTGAGTCATTAAAAAAGAAATTATAAGAAAAAGAATGCAGTCTTCATTTATGAGCTCACAATTAAGTGAGGAAAAGACAGATATACAAATACAATATCATATAGATATGAAATCATAGCCTGACCTAAATGCTGTGAACTCACAAAATGAACACTTCAGCATGACTGGGAATGTGGAGAGATATGTGGAAGTTTCATGTGGACATTAAAAGAGGTTTGAGGGTAAAGAGGAGGGTCATGTGAGGTAGAGAAAACTACCCTTAGTATTCTTTTTTTTTTTTTAATTTTATTGTTGTAGTTACTGATGGCGTCGTTGGATAGGACAGAGAGAAATGGAGAGGGGAGGGGGAAGACAGAGAGGAGGAGAGAAAGACAGACACCTGCAGACCTGCTTCACTGCATGTGAAGTGACTCCCCTGCAGGTGGGGAATCGGGGCCTCAAACCTGGAACCTTATGTCAGTCCTTGTGCTTTGTGCCACCTGCGCTTAACCCACTGCGCTACTGCCCAACTCCCCCTTTAATATTCCTGATAGAGGTGGTGGAAGGAGGCACAGGTTTGCAAGTGACCCTTGAGACTTCCTATCTCTAAAAAGGTAGATGTGCCTAGAGAAATGCTCTTCTCCCCATGAGATGTGTGCCCCATCAGTAGGGTAATCAAGACACAAGGTACTGATTGCTCTTAGGACTGTCCTCCATTCTGCTACAGAGAAGGTGTGTGTGTGTGTGTGTGTGTGTGTGTGTTATATTAGTAATTTAGAGATTATAGTTCCGTACCACTCTCACCACCAAAATTCTGTGCCCCCTCAACAATAACCACCATAATTTTCCCAAGGTCTTAGATATAGGTTGACTTTTTTTCTTCAAGTTCATGTATTCAGTTCTCTATATTCCACATGTGAAATCATCCTATAGTTGTCCTCCAATTCTTTTTTTTATTTTTATATTTATTTATTTATTTTGCTTCCAGGGTTATTTCTGGGGCTCAGTCCCTGCACTATGAAACCACTGTTCCTGGAGGCTATTTTTTCCCTTTTGTTGCCCTTGTTGTTTATCATTGTTGTTGTTATTGCTGTCATTGTTGTTGACAGAGAGAAGTCAAGAGAGGAGGGGAAGACAGAGAGGGGGAGAGAAAGATAGACACCTGAAGACCTGCTTCACCACTTGTGAAGCTACCCTCCCTGCAGGTAGGAAGCCGGGGGCTTGAACTGGGATCCTTGTAACCGTCCTTGCGCTTCGCTTAACCTGCTGCGCCACCGCCCAGCTCCCCCTTCCAATTCTTTAATTACTCACTAAGCATAATAACCTCCAGTTCCTTCTATTTTGTCCCAAAGGATACAATAGCATCTTTTTAAATTGCTGAGTAGTATCCTATTGAGTATCTGTCTCATTGTCGGGCTGAGCTTCACTGACGGGAGACAGACGACCCAGGACTCATGGTTGAGCTGTAGGCAGTATCTCTTTATTCATGCAAGATGCAGCACAATCTAAGCCGAGCTAAGCTAAACTCAAAACTACAAACAATCTTGTCCTTATAAATATACCAGCCCAGTAGGGTGGGAACAGGATGTGACGCAGAGAGGGTGGAGAGAAAAGTGACTGGTGAAAATCAGGGTATGACAAGGAGAGGGGGCGGAGCAAAAACATATCATGAACCAGTGGGGATTGAACCAGTGCCCTGCATTGGTTATGTAAATAGAATACAGTAGTTATGTAAATAGAATGCAGTGTTAAGCAGGGGAGATTTAAACCAAATGAAACAGAAGGGGTTTTTAGAAGCATACCAACATCTCATAACTTCTTTATTCAGTCATCTATCAATGGACATTTAGGTGGCTTCCACAGTTTGGCTATTGTGAATAATGCAGTTATGAACATGGAAGGGGCTGCATATGTCCAAGAAGGGTACTCTGAAATGCAACAATTCCAGGCCCACATGAAATTACTTGTGACTTATACCCAAGAAGAGGCAGTTGCTATAAGAATGAAAGGAGAGACACCAGATAATCAATAAGACAGAGGGTCATCATGCTGAGGATAGGCATTTAACTTCTCTTCTAAGGAGATCTAGGATTTGTATAGAATTGCTGAGAGCTCTATGCACAGGTGATGTGTCAGATAATGAAGGTCAGATAATGGTCACATCTTTCTTTATGACACCTACAAAGAATAGAGGCATTTGCTAGTACATAGTTTTTTGTATAAAAGCTACACAAGCATTTATATATGCATGTGCAGTGCTTGGCACATAGAAGGAATTCAGTTAACAGTTGTTGAATCAAGGAATTCATGAGTGCATATAGGAATACCAGTCCTTAGTCTATGGCTGCTTTCAGAAGGCGGCACTGATTATTTTAGAATGCAGAATGTCTTTTGTGAACCTATATCTAGCAATAAACATTTAAAACATAGACACCTAATTCAGGATTGTAGAAACTCTACCTCATAGGGGAAGAGAGAGAAAGAGAAAGAGAAGAGAGACAGGGGCACCATTCCACCACCCATGAGCTCCAGTAGTATGGCCCAGGTCAGACCAGACTGGGCATGTTCAGGGTACCTTTGATACCTTTGATACACTCCTATATGATTCCAGGACTCAAACCCAGTTTCCTATATGAGCTTTACCAGATGAGCTATGTCCTGGCCCTAAAGCTCAGAATTTCTAATTAATTCCTTTTAATAACAGCTTACTGAAAAACACCTCTACTGCATCTAAAACATTATTTCAATATAAACCAAACAGACTTCTCTTTAAATATCCACATAATTTTATTGAACATACCCATAATTAAGAAAATTGCACAACACAAAGGTCTGCAATATCAACAATACTAAGTTTATTGAGTATATTTTAAGAGTAGAGCATGAAGCACTAGACAGTAATAGGTCAAACTGTCTCCAAAAAGATATGGGTTAAGATTCAACCCTAATTCATTAATAATCCAAAACTTATTTCCAAAAATTACATTATAAATATATGCTTAAGGACCCTTTTTACCTCATAATTCTGTCTCGCAATTCCAGAAATTCAAGTAGAATCAAAATATTCTTCAGTTATATTTGGTTGGTTCTACTAGGAAAGTAGTTTTACATTGTCATTAAAATATTCTTTACTTGTCATGTGGAAAACTGGGAAATGTTATGCATGTACAAACTATTGTATTTACTGTCAACTGTAAAACATTAATCCCTCAATAAAAATAAACTAAAAGGAAGAAAAAAAAGAAAGTCTACCTCATTTATACACCAGCTTTGGAAACTAAGAGCATTTGAAAGCTTTTGTATAATCTGATTAAGAGCTGAATAAGAAGAGGCAAGGGGTTAATGATTAGTGTTTTGACACCACATTTACCTAAGCTGAAAGTTTTTTTTTTCTTTTTTTAATCTAAAGGTCCAAAAAAAAAAAAAAAAACCCTTTGTGAACTTTGTAGTATGAAGGCTGCTGAGCCTGGAGCCCAAAGTTTACACATCTGCCATCCTTTCTGCCTATTTGTGTCCTTGCTAGGGCTAGAATTATTCTGAATTTCAGTTCAAAGACAGCTCCACTCCACTGTCTTCTGGGCCAGAATTCTGATTTTACAACACCATCAGAAATCTGTATGCTCTTACTCTAAATGGCTGTATTAGTTAAAACAAGCACTCTCACTCTCAAGGGAGGTATAAGACCACCCTTAAAGGTCTTAGTTCTTGGGGTAGGAGTGGGGAACTTTTGACACTATAATAGATTATAGTGGTTCAAGGCATCATAATACATCAATAGATACTATATCTTAGACAAGAGGGGATAATTTAGCAAAAAAAAAAAAAAAAGAAAGAAAGAAAGAAAAAGAAATACTACAACGATACCTCAGAGAAACAATAATAATGACAGTATATTTTAAATATTTTATTTTTATAAGACAAAGAAAGATCAGAGCACTGCTTAACTCTAGTGTACACAGTCATGGGCTCTGAATTAGAAATCTCAAGCATGTAAGTCCTGTGTTCTACTGCTGAACTATCTGCCCAGCTAATAATAATAATGATAGTAAGAATTTCAAAATGGTTGGAGACAGTAGGCTCTAAGGAAGTGCCTAAGAGTACACTATTGTTGTTCTAGTCTTTTTTCCTCATGAAGCCCTAAGAAAAATGATATCACATTAGGCAAGGAGTCAGGACATACTTACTCATTCATTCATTCATTCATTTGTTCATCAAATACTGAGAATCATCTGTGTTCTCATCTCTGTATGAGGTTCTCAAAGGACAATGATAAGCAAGGCAGAGACTTCTCCTAGTGTTTGTATTTGGGAGTGGATCAGCTAATCAGTCAGCTCCCAGTATCTAGACAGAATAATTATGATAAATATATGAATACTAGATGTCTACCATAAATATAGTTATAAAACAGAGTAATGGTAAACGCCATCAAGAAAATTTAGGACAGGACCAGGGAAATGGCTCACATGGATAGTGGACTGATTTGCTATGTGTCCCACCCAGGTTCAAGGCTGCATTGAAGGAAGTTTTAGTGCTGTGGTCTCTTTCACTCTGCTTTCTCTGTCTCTAAATAAATAAATATATAAATAAAAAACAATCATACCTGCAGTCCCTAATTCAACCCCTACTTGATACAAGCAGTGCATGTATCAGAGTGATGCTCTAGTTCTCTTTCTCTCATTAGTAAATGAATAAATCTTTTATTTATTTATTTTGTTGCCCTTTTTGTTTTATTGTTGTAGTTATTATTGTTGTTGCTGTTGTTTTTGTTGTATAGGACAGAAAGAAATGGAGAGAGGAGGGGAAGACAGAGAGGAGGAGAGAAAGATAGACACCTGCAGACCTGCTACACCACTTGTGAAGTGATTCTTCTGCAGGTGGGGAGCCCAGGGATCTAACCAGGATCCTTATGCTGGTCCTCGCGTTTGCACCAGGTGTGCTTAACCTGCTGCGCTACCACCTGACTCCCAACGAATCAATCTTTTAAACATAATAATCTGGAAGGACAAAAGGCAGGTAGCGTTGAGCAGAGCTGGTCTCTCTAAAACAGTGATACACAAGTTGAGTTTTGAAGATAAGGAAGGCCCCCAGCCCTATGAAGGTCTGGTGATAGAACTTTCCAGGCAGAGGGAAAAGGCCAAGGTGAACTTGTAGTGTATGAGAAACAGAAAAAGGTAGATGTGGCAGGAATGACCTGAGAATGAGAGAGAGAGAGAGAGAGAGAGAGAGAGAGAGAGAGAGAGAGAGAACAAAGAGGAAATTGGTTGGAGGAGCCAGATTACACAGGGCCACTCAGGCCAGGGGAAAGGGGCCTGACTTCTAAATCTCAGGTATGCTGGACAAGTCCTTCAATTTTAATACAGAGGGGGCGGGAGCAAGGTAGGGGTCCAGACGCTGGGGGGGGGGGGGGTTGAATTGGCTGCCTGGGCCCAGTTTACCTCGTTTATTTCAGAACCTGGGGGGAATTGCAAGCAAAATTCATCCTTCTAGGTTGCTGGCAACTTGGATTAGTGGGAAGGGGGCGTGCACAGTCTGTTTTTCTCAATCTGCTCTCATCTGCATCTCCTGTGACTCCAGAGCTGTGCAGTGGGAAGGGAAACACAAGATTGGGGTGCCAGAGACCTTGGGTCTTGCAGTCCCATCTACTACAAAGTAGCTATATGGGGATCTGGGGGGCGGAGGGGTCCATTTTCAGATCCAGGGGTATCTCCAGACCCTCAGCTGGGCTCATTAAGATTCATTCCAGAATAGTGATTCTGATTCTATGGTGTCCGTTTTCCCCAGAGATGGGGAAGCCTACAGCCCTGCCTGCAAATCTGCTGCACCCCCCAGCCTTCCTCAAATAATCAAGCCATTTCCTCCTTGCTATGGTCCAGAGGAGGCCCTTTGCAGAGCAAGATGAAGCCCAGCTTCAGCTGAATATTAAGTTACCAAGGGGTCTGCCACTGGGCTGGGGGCGGAGTGGGGGGTTGGTGGTGCCTGGGGAGAGAGAAATTTTCCTTGCAATTGTTTGGTCTGCCTCTGCTGGGCAAATGAGGAGAAGCCCCCGGAGCAGCCCGAAACACAGATATTTGAAAGGCCCAGGCTGCTGGGGAATGGTTTGGCTCCGCCCTGGGTTCGGAGGCTGTTTGAGGAGCGGTCTGCGGAGCTGACAAGCACGGGTCTGCGAGGCCATTGAAAAGTTTTGGGCCTAAATAGGGTAGGCAGCTTGGCTTAAGTGTTGCTAAGGAATACCTGGCAACCGGTAACAATAGGCCTTTTAGTGAATCCAGGGCAAACAGCGAGCGTGATAATGGGGTGGGCTTAAGGGTCTCCCTGCCTGGCTGGGCCCCTCCTCTGCTCACACTGAAGCCTGGGCACTGGGCGATGTTCCGGAAATTCCCCGCACAAAGCCCTATTCAGCGGGAGGAGGGCCAATGCGTGTGCTTTGGGAGGGGAGGTAGAAGAGAGGGGGAGGAGGGAGGGGAAGGAAGGGAGGGTACCAGGCAGAAGGTTTACTGCCAAAAAAAACCCTCCCTCTCTAGTCCTTTCTTCTCGCAAAATAACGAAAAGAAGCACAGAAAGTGCTAAGTTTGTAAAAAAAATAAAAAAAAGAAGATGAAGAAGAAGAAGAAGAAGAAGAAGAAAGAAGAAGAAGAAGGAGGAGGAGGAGGAGGAGGAGGAGAAGGAGAAGGAGAAGAAGAAGAAGAAGAAGAAGAAGAAGAAGAAGAAGAAGAAGAAGAAGAAGAAGAAGAAGAAGAAGAAGAGGAGGAGGAAGAAGAAGAAGAGGAGGAAGAAGAAGAAGAAGACTGAAAAGATTCAGAAAAAAAAAGTCGCATAAAAGGGGCCGGGGAATGTCCAGTGAATTTTGAACAGTCAGCAGAAAAGGAACCTTAAAAAGCAATTAGTGATGCTGCTTGTCAGTGAAGAGGCAGCCAGGTTGGGGTGGGGAACCGTAGGGCTGTAGGTAGATGCTGGGTAGGTGAGTGGGTGGATGGTTGACTGAGGTCCTGGGGGAGGCAGGGCAGCAGGTGAAGTGCAGGTGCCTGTGTGTGTGTGTGTGTGGGGGTGAGTGAGAAGTGTGTAGAGGAGTGGAAAGCACAGGAACCAGACCACCCCACAGACCCTGCGCTAAAGGCTGCTCTGTAACTGGAACTAAGCAGCCGCCGCCCCCCCCCCCCCCCACACACACACACACACACAATTCAAGTCTTGGAGCCAGTGGCGGTGGCAGTAACCCACACCCATGGCCTGTCCTTCCAGAAAATTCCTGGTTTCTGACAACCAGGAAAGAAGCCACAGGATGTTTCAGGGGAACTCCCCCCCCCACCCATCTAGTTTCCCAGAGATTCAGCTGAGGGCCCCAGGAGTAACCAACAGCATGCAAAACATCCTGTTCCAACTGCACCTCTCAACCGCTCTAGAAAGAATGGTTTTATATTTTCCAGCAGAATGTGCGCAGTGACAATTATCTGCATTCCTACTGGGCCGTTGCATCAACCGATAATCAAGCGGATTATGTGCCAGTTGAAAGCAGATTTAAATAAACAGCCCCGAAAGGGGAGCCAATAACAGAGGAATCAAAATATGCTGGGTGTAGAGACAGCCAGTGAGATACCCAGACATTGGGGAAAGAGAAGGTTCTGGGTGCCAAGGATCCTGGGGTTTATTGCTTTCGGCCTGTAGCCCAGTCAGTTTGATTCTTTCTAGCAGTCGTAACAGTCCTACCCCCAAACCAATTGCTTCTCCCTTGTAAAAACCAAACTGCTGTTTCTCTAAGGGAAGGTGGGGTGCTGAATGGGGCAAACTGATCTGTGACCCTGTTTTGTGGAGTCAGAGCTGGGTCCCATCCTTACTAAACTTCCAGCTTTGCAAAACAGAACTAAGCAGGTCTGGTGAAAGCCGGGTGGCTTGTGTGCAGTTAAGCAAGAGAAGGAAACACCAGAGAAAGTTCTATCTAAGGGGGGTGGGGGGTGGGATGGGACACACTCCAGAGGTCTCTAGTTAAAGAATGATTAATGGAAAACTTTGTTTTTTTCTGATCACACACATAAATGGGAGGCCCTCGTGGGTGGGGAATTCAGAGGGAAATTAGACAAGATAGAAAAATACAAATGTGGTGGGGGTAGATAGCATAATGGTTATGCAAACAGACTCTCAAGCCTGAGGCTCCATCAAGCCCCAGGTTCAATCCCCTGCACCACCATAAGTCAGAACTGAGCAGTGCTCTGGTAAAAAATAATAATATTGCTAATCCTTTCTTAAATAAATAAATAAATAAATAAATAATAATAAAAGACATTAAAAATACAAATGGAGAAAGTTAAGAGGCAGTTAAAAGTAGGTTGGTATAAATAGCTGAATCATATCCTCAGCACTCAGTTGCTGGTAAAATAAACCCAAATCACAACTTATCTGAATGGTCAGTGAGAATGTGATGGCCACGTATGAGAAAAGACAAGAGCACACAGAGCTTCAAATTATACATTTCCAGAACTCATTTCCTCTCCATCTTGTTGTTGGGTTACTTCCTTTTCTTTCCTTCCTCTTCTTTTCTTCTCCTTTCTTCCTCTTTCCTTTCCTTCCCTATCCTATCCTAGGCTTTCCTTTCCTCTTTTCTTTTCCCTTCTTTTCCTTTCCTTTTCTCTTCTCATTTCTTTTCCTTTTTCTTTTCCTTTTCTATTCCCCTTTTCTCCTGCATTGAAGGTTTCTCCTGCATTAGGAAGGCTTATCACTTCCTAGCCCAGTGCTACCGAGCTGTAGCTTATCAACATAGGGACTCCTGAAAAGGCTTTCAGAAAAAAAAAAAAAAGGTTGCCTGAGCTGTCAAAATATCTCACCTGGATAATCTACTACTTTGCCACGTGTGTGACCCAGGTTCGAGCCCAGCCTCAACCACATTGGAGGAAGTTTAGATGCTGTGGTATTTTTAAAAATATTTATTTATTTATTTATTTATTTATTTATTTATTTATTTATTATTGGATAGAGACAGAGAAAAATTGAGAGGGAAGGGAGAGGTAGAGAGAGAGACAGACAGAGAGACACCTGCAACCTGCTTCACCACTTGTGACACTTTCCTTCTGTAGGTGAGGACCAAGGGCTTGAACCTGGGACCGTGTACACTGTAATGTGAACACTTAACCAGGTGAGCCACCACCTGGCCCCCAGTGCTGTGGTATTTTCCCTACACTCATTAAGTCTGAAAAAAAATCAACCCAAAGTGGTGAAGTGCTGGCAATGACTAAATAAATAAATAAAATCCTGTTTTTACTGATCAATTATATAATCAAGGGATGGGGCACACTGATTAGACACAGGTCCTGTGCTAACCTGTATCATGTTCAGAAGAATCACAGGAACTAAAAGAAGGGGAGTGCAGTGAGACTCTCCAGAAAGAACCATAGGAGAGGTAGATGGTATGTAGGCCAAAAGAGCAGTTTGGCTTACCCTGCTAATTCTTTTTTTTTTTTAATTATATTTATTTATTTATTTTCCCTTTTGTTGCCCTTGTTGTTTTTCATTGTTGTAGTTATTGATGTCGTTGTTAGAACAGAGAGAAATGGAGAGGAGGGGAAGACAGAGAGGGGGAGAGAAAGACAAGACACCTGCAGACCTGCTTCACCACTTGTGAAGCGACTCCCCTGCATTTGGGGAGCCGGGAGCTCGAACCAGGATCCTTAGACCGGTCCTTGAGCTTTGCGCCACCTGCGCTTAACCTGCTGCACTACCGCCCGACTCCCCCCTGCTAATTCTTGATGTGGTGTCATGCCACAATCAAAAGTGGAGACCTAGGACAGTGGGCCTATGCAACAAAGTCTCTCTACAGTGATGCATTCAGTACAATCTGGACAGGCAAGGGCTTAGATTACATATTAGTGTGATTAGTGGTAATGTTTGTTTGCTATGGACGAATGTCAGCAATTGGATATGGCAGTTGGGAGTTCCAAAAACAGCAACAGAGAGAAAAGCAGAATCACTGACTGAAACTTAAGGCTGATGAGAGTGGTCAAGGTGGTTAGTCTGAGTTCTCTGAAAAACAGATGCTAAAACAGAATTTGAAGTACCAGAGATGCATGGGGCGGTGGTGGAGGGGGGTGTGCCTATGAAGGATAAAAGTGAGTGGGAACAAGAATGGGTGGGGAAGGGACTGGGTAGTGGCACACTAGGTAAACTGCACACATTACCAACTATGAGGCCCAGGTTCAAGCCCTTCCAAGATTTTCATCTTAGTCAGAAATGTGGATTGAACTGCCAATGCCCATATCCAGCAGAGAGGCAATTACAGAAGCCAGAACTCCTAACTTCTGCACCCAGAAAATAATTTGATCCCTACTCATAGAGGGAGAAATATTAGGGGAAGATGACCAGAGGGCTCTGAACCCCAACTCCACTGGGACCAAGAGTGTTTGTGACCAGGAGTCTTTTTTTTATACTATCATTGAGAGGGAAGAGAATCTGGAAAACATCAAAGGAATTCAGGTGCTTTTTCTCTTACCTGAGAGGGAAGAAAAAAAAAAAGGAAAGACACTCAGAAGTAGTGATAGGTGTAGATGTGGTTTAGAAAGGAAGTGAATCCAGCACTCAGGTGCAACAATTCCTAGTTCATAAGACTCTTCAATTCTGTATCAGGTGGTGTATCTCCTAACAATCACAGAACCTAGATATAGATCAGGGCCCATGAGACAGAACACATGTGCACATGCACCCATAAGTTAGGGGAAAATATACACCTTAAAGCAAAATTGCACAATAGTTTGCAGTAACACCAAACAGCAAGCAAGTAGAAAAAACCTAAAAAAAAAAAATAGACACCATAAAATGATACTTACATATTTTCACATATTTGGGAGATGCTCTCTGCCCTGATCCAGCTTTCTAGCCTTATTTCCAACTCCCAAAAAATCTTCCCAGACAATATTTGTGGTCCACCTACATGTTAGCTTTCATGCTCAGGCAAAAATTAGTAAAGTCATGGGTCCCTTAGAATATACCTAAAATATATCTCCTAGCTTTTGCCAAAACGAATACCTCAAATATCATCTGCTATATTCTTGCTTTTAGGTTTTTTATTATTAAACAATTTTTTCTGTTTTATATCTTAATGCTTTTTCAGCCACCAAGTTACAGATGCTACCATGATGCCAACCTAACTTCCCTGGGCAGACGACCTCACCAATGTACCCAGGACCCACGCCTCTCCAGAGCCCTTGACCCACTAGGGAAAGATAGGGACAGGCTGGGAGTATAGATTGCCTGCCAATGCCCATGTTCAGCAGGGAAGCAATTACAGAAGCCAGACCTTCCACTTTCTGCACCCCATAATGACCCTGGGTCCATGTTCCCAAAGGGATAAAGAATAGGAAAACTTTTAATCGAGGGGATGGGATACAGAACTCTGGTGGTGGGAATTGTGTGTAATTGTACCCCTCTTATCCTATGGTCTGTCAATATTTTATTTTATAAATAAATTAGTCACAATAAAAAAAAAGGAAAGTGAAGGTGTGGCCTGGGAGGTGGTACAGTAAATAAAGCATTGGACTCTCAAGCATGAGGTCCCAATTCAATCCCCAGAAACACAAGTATCAGAGTGATGTCTGGTTCTTTCTCTTTCTCCCAATCTTCATGATTTTTCAAAATTGAAAATATTTTTTAAAGAAAGGGCTTTAAGATAGGGCTACAGAAGTGAATAAAAATGAGCCAGAAAATAAATATATACGTTCAACCCATATCTATTACCTTGAAGAACTCAGTGTCTACTGGTTGGGTATTGTTGGGTATCAGGACACAGAACTTTGGTGGTAGAGATGGTATGGAATTATATCCCTACTATCTTATAATTTTGTAAATATCACACACAACGAAAACTGGCCACTTTTACACAAATGGAAATGGCTCAATGTGTGGGATAGTTTCACACACCTGAGCCCAGAGTCCCCAAAATGGAGTGAAAGAAGAACCTGAGAAGAGAAATCATAACAAGAGTTTACATTTCTTGTCTACCCTAACCCAACCCTGCTCAGACACTGCAGACACTCCATCAATATTTGTGGGTTATTTGACAAGCACAGACTTTGTTTATGTTTTGTAGTCAAGCCTTTCTTTCTAATCATCCTTTCTTAATATGCTGGAACCACCCCCCCCCCCCAAGTTTGGGGTAGAGGGCACATGTACTCATGAAAATATTTAAGTGCATATATTCCAAAAAAGTAGCCAGGGGATGGAGAGATAGCTCATTGAGTGGCAGGCCTGCATTTCTATGCCCAGGATGAAGGTTCTGAGTTCTAGCCCTTCCTGAGAGAAGTTGTGCTGGTTGGGGAAAACTTTAGAGCTGTGGTGTCTCTCTTTCCCTTACTTTGTGAATGGAAACATGGTCTGGAATGGTGAAATAACTCCAAAAGAGAAAAAAATGGAGGAGGCACTCAAAGATAAGAAAAACCTAGCTTAAACGGCCATTATATTGATTTAAGTTTGCACATTAGCCTATGATTTGCCTCATAAGTATATGACAATATGCTTCTTGATTCCTGTACTTTAAAGCCATGCATTACATGGTTTTGCTTCACTTCTGACCGCATTTGCCTTTGTTTGACAAAAGCAGTCTCCCTCGTCATCGCTGTTTGCCATTCTGAATGGATACAAACAGGGCTCTGTCATGTAAACATGAAAAAAGCTGACCTACATATGCAATGGTACAGTGGGGTATTAAAAGTCCAATTTCAGCCATTTCTCCCAATTAAGGTTAACTCATCGTTAACCTTAATGGAAGGCTGGTGATGCCAGCCTTCCATTTGAAATAAAAGTCTGAAGATAATTGGAGCACAGAGCTATTCATCACTGTACTTCAATCTGGGAATAATTGTCTTTGTTCAATTAGGAATCTGCAAGCTCATGCCAATCCTCACAGATTATTATTTTGAATGGAGAATGCACTCTGATTAAGAGTTATCCCTCATGGAAGAAGAAATGGGGGAGGTGGAATGGCAATCTTAAATCTTCCTCTCCTTGTTGGGTTTAACATTTTGTTTTCCCAGACTGAGAAGGATGTCATATAAATGTCTTTTTGGAATTATCTGTGGAGAATGGCAGCAATCCATTAATGTATTTATTGGTAGATAGCTTTTAACAAAATGTGCAAAGACTCCTTGAAATGATTCTCTAGAATTGGCTTGGAAATGAGTCAGTTTGTCTGAGGCCATCAATTGATCTTTTATATTAAAACAGCCAGGTTTTTATGTGGAGCAATATCTGAAAAATAATTTTATGTATTTATTTGTGTATGGCATAGGGGTAATGTGTGGTAATGATTCTACTTTTCTTAGGCCAAGTTTTCTTCTCTCTTTTCTTTTTTAACTGGAGCACTGCTCACCTCTGGTTTATAATTGAGTGAGGGATTGAACATGGGACATGAGAGCCTCAGGCACTAGAATCTATTTGCATAACCATTATGCTATCTCCCCTACCCCCAACTTTCCTGTTCTTAAAATAATTTCAGATTGGGCCTAGTGGTGGTGCACCTGGTTGAGTGCATATACTACCATGTGCAAGGATCTAACTTCAAGCCACCTGCAGGGGAAAATTCACAAGGTCAAACAATGTTACAAGTGTCTCTCTTTCTCCTTATCTCTCCCTCCCCTCTGGATTTCTCTCCTCTATCCAATAAATAAAATTAAAAATAAAGAAAGTATTAAAGAAAATACTTCTTTAAAAAAAAACAACCTCCAGATAGGGGCCAGGTGGTGACACACCTGGCTGAGCTCACATGCTATAATGTTCAAGGACACAGGTTCAAGCCCCTGCCCCCAAGTGCAGGGGGAAAGCTTTGAGAGTGGTGAAGCTGTGTTGCAAGTATCTGTTTCTATCACTCTCTATCACTTCCTTCCCTCTTTATTTCTAGCTGTCTCTATCCAATAATTAAACAAATATAATGAAAAAGTACAAAAAGATATTCTAGGACTTTTTTTACTTTTTTTTCTTTATTGGGGAATTAATGTTTTACATTTGACCGTAAATACAATACTTTGTACATGCATAACATTTCCATTTCTTCATATAACAATCTAACCCCCCTAGGTCCTCTATCATCCTTTTTGTACCTGTATTCTCCCCCTGCCCCAGTCTTTTACAGTGGTGCAACATGCCAATTCCAGTTCAGGTTCTACTTGTGTTTTCTCTTCTGATCTTGTTTTTCAACTTCTGCCAGAGAGTGAGATGATCCCATATTCATCCTTGTGTTTCTGACTTACTTCACTTAACATGAATTTTTCAAAGTCCATCTAAGAACAGTTGAAAATGGTGAAGTCACCATTTTTTATAGCTGAGTAGTAT
Source organism: Erinaceus europaeus (assembly GCF_950295315.1). Taxonomy (NCBI): domain Eukaryota; kingdom Metazoa; phylum Chordata; class Mammalia; order Eulipotyphla; family Erinaceidae; genus Erinaceus; species Erinaceus europaeus. The sequence continues at coordinate 41,947,646 of NC_080168.1, forward strand.
TCCACTGTATATATACCACAGCTTGCTTAGCCACTCACCTGTTGTTGGACACCTGGGTTGCTTCCAGGTTTTGGCTATTAAAAATTGTGCTGCCAAGAACATATGTGTACACATATGACTTTTTGCATGGGTGTGTTGGGTCCCTTAGGATCTATCCCCAGGATAAGAATTGCAGTATCATAAGGTAGGTCCATTTCTAGCCTTCTGAGACTTCTCCACACTGTTCTCCACAGAGGTTGAACCAATTTACATTTCCACCAGCAGTGCAGGAGGGTTCCTTTGACCCTACAATATCTCCAGCATTTGCTGCTGTTACCTTTTCTGATGTATGATATTCTCACAGGAGTGAAGTGATATCTCATTGTTGCCTTTATTTGCATTTTTTCTGATAATCAAAGACCTAGAGCATATTTTCATGTGTTTCTGGGCTATGGGGGTCTCTTCTGTGGAGAATATTCTGTCCATGTCCTCTTGCTATTTTGGATGGGGTCATTTGTTTTCTTTAGCTGTGCAGAAGATTTTTAATTTGATATAGTCCCATAGGTTTATGCTTGCCTTAGTCTTTTTTGTAATTGGATTCGTTTCATTGAAGATGTCTTTAAGATTTATTGAGAAAAGAGTTCTGCCAATATTTTTCTCTAAGTATTTGATAATTTCTGATCTAACATCCAAGTCCTTGATCCATTTGAAATTTACTTTTGTATATGGTGAAATATAGTGGTTCAGTTTCATTCTTCTGCATGTTTCAACCCATTTTTTCCAACACCATTTGTTGAAGAGACTCTGTTTTCCCCATTTAATAGTCTGGGCACCTTTGTCAAAGATTAGATGCCCATAGGTGTGGGGGCTTACTTCCAGTCTCTCAATTTTATTTCATTTGTCAGTGTGTCTATATATGTTCCAGTACCAAGCAGTATTGATGACAGTAGCCCTATAATACAATTTGAGATCTGGTAATGTGATGCATCCAGTTCTGTTCTTTCTTCTCAAGACTGTTTTGGCTATTCTTCTCTGGTTCCAGATAAACATTTGTAGCATTGTTCTATTCTCCTAAAAAATGTGGTTGGGATCTTGATGGGGATAGCATTGAATTTGTATGGCTCTGGGTAGTATATTCATTTTGATGATGTTATTTCTTCCAACCCATGAACATAGAATATCTTTCCACTTCTTTGTGTCTTTTTCTATTTCCTTGAGTAGTGACTCATAATTTTCAGTAGACAAGTCTTTCACTTCTTTGGTTAGGTTTATTCCTAGATATTTTATTGTTTTTGTTGCTATATTAAAAGGAATTGATTTATGGATTTCATCTTCTTCTTAGTGTTTGCATAGAGGAATGCCACTGACTTTTGAATGTTAGTTTTGTAGCCTGACACCTTACTGTATTGCCTGATGATTTCCAAAAGCTTCTTGCTGGATTCCTTAGGTTTTTCTATGTATACTATGATGTGATCTGCAAATAATGAGAGTTTGACTTCTTCTTTTCCAACCTATAGCACTTTAATTCTTTGCTCCTGCCTAATCGCTATGGCAAGAACTTCCAACACTATGTTGAATAGGAATGGTGATAGTGGGCAGCCCTGTCTAGTACCTGATCTGAGGGGAAATACTTTCAGTTTTCCACAATTGAATATAATGTTAGGTGTAGGTTTGCTATATATAGACTCCACTATCTTGAAGTATTTTCCATCTACTCCCATTTTTTGTAGGGTCTTGATCATAAAGGGATGTTGTATTTTGTCAAAGGCCTTCTCTGTATCTATTGATATGACCATGTGATTTTTGGTCTTGCTTTTGCTGATGTGGTAGGTCACGTTGATGTTGATTGATTTATGTATATTAAACCAAACTTGCATGCCTGGGATAAACCCCACTTGGTCATGATGAACAATATTTTTAATATACTGCTGTATCCAGTTGGCTAGAATTTTGTTCAATATTTTAGCATCTATGTTCATCAGAGATACTGGTCTGTAGTTTTCTTTTTGGTTGTGTCCTTGTCTGCTTTTGGTATCAAAGTAATGTTGGCTTCATAGAAGCTGGAAGGGACTATTCCAGTGTCTTCAGTCTTCTGGAAGACTTTTAAAAGTATAGGTATTAATTCTTCTTTGAAGGTTTTGTATTTCATTTGTAAAACCATCGGGTTCAGGACTTTTCTTGGGAAGGTTTTTTTAAAAAAATTTCTTTATTGGGAATTAATGTTCTACATTTGACAGTAAATACAATAGTTTGTACATGCATAACATTTCCTAGTTTTCCAAGAAAGGTTTTTGACAACTGTTTCAGTTTCACTAGCTGTGATGGGCCTGTTCATGCTATCTAGTTCCTCTTTACTTAATTTTGGAAGTTTGTAGGTATCTAGAAAATGGTCCATTTCTTCTAGGTTCTCTAGCTTGGTGGCATATAGTTGTTCATAGAAGTCTTACATGATATGCTGAGTTTCTGCCATGTCTTTTGTGACATTTACTCTCTCATTTATGACTGATTTATTTGGATCTTCTCCCTTTTTTGTTTTCTGAGTCTGGCTAACAGTTTGTAGGTTTTCTTCACTCTTTCTAGGAACCAACATTTACTTTCATTGATCTTTTGTATGACTTTCTTATTTTCAATGTTATTTACTTCTGCCGTAACTTTAGTTATTTCTGTCCTTATTGCTTTAGGGTTCCTTTGTTCTTTTTCTTTTATGTCTTTAAGATGTTCAAACAGGCTCTTTATTTGTGCTTTTTCTTGTTTCCTAATATGTGCTTACATGGCTATGAACTTCCCTCTCAGAACTGCCTTAGCTGTCTTCCAAATATTTTGATAGCTTGTGTCTTCATTTTCATTGAATTCTCCAAACATTTTGATTTCTTCCTTTAGTTCCTCTTTGACCCAGTAGTCATTAAGTAGTGTACTTTTGAGCTTCCACATTTTGGGACTATTACTAATCTTTTGTTGATTGTTAAGTGTTAGTTTAATTCCACTGTGGTCTGAGAAGATGTTGGGATTATTTTAATGCTCTTGAATTTGTGGCTTCACATATGGTCTATCCTTGAGAATGACCCATGTGGACTTGAGTGAAATGTGTATTCCAGTTTCTTGGGATGAATGACTCTGAAAATGTCCAACAGTTCTAGTTTATCTATCTCTTCATTTAGCTCCCTCATATCTTTATTGATTTTCTGCCTAGATGATGTGTCAAGTTGAGAGAGTGTGGTGTTGAAGTCCCCTACTATGACTGTGTTGCTGTTAATATATTGCTGTAGCTCTTTCAGTAGATGTATGATGTCTTTAGATGGCTTCTCATTGGGTGCATAGATGTTAATAATTGTTAACTCCACTTGATTTACTAATCCTCTGAGCATTAAGTAGTCTCCATTCCTATCTTTTTTATTTTATTTTTTATAAAGTCTATCATGTCATATATGAGAATAGCTGTTCCTGCCCTTTTTTGTGGGCCACTGACTTGTATGATAATTTTCCATCCTTTCACTTTGAGTCTGTGTTTGTCTTGTTGTGTTAGGTGGGTTTCCTGTAGACAGCATATTGTTGGGTTGTGATTTCTGATCCATCTTCCTACTCTGTGCCTTTTAAAATGTGAGTTCAGGCCATTGACATTTACTGATATCAAAGATTGAAGATATTTGAATGCCATTCTTGTAGAGTTTTAAATATTTTGATATATGGAATATTTATGGTGATCTGAACGTTTATTGGAGACATTTCAGAACTTCTTTCAGGGCAGGCTTGGTGATAGTTGATTCTTTCAACTGTTGCTTGTCTGAGAAGGTTTTTATACCTCCATCTAGTCTGAGTGACAGTCTAGCAGGATACAGTAGTCTTGGTGAAAGCCTTTCTCATTGAGCACTCGACCCTTTGGTCTTCTTTAAACTTTATGTCCTTGTTGTTGTCTAGACTAGAGTTCTCAGCTATTATGTCCTCAAGAATGCTTTCTTCCCCTCCCCCTCTTTCTTCCTCTGGTAAGCCGATAATGCATATGTTATTTCTTTTGAAGTTATCCCATAGGTCGCTGTTGTTGTTTTCAGAATCTTTTAATATCTTTTTGAGGTCTCTTACTTCTTTTTTAGTTGTCTCTAATTCGTCCTCGATATTGCTAATTCTGTCTTAAGCCTCATTCTATTCTCTCTCCCCTTTACTGTTTTGTAACCCTGTTCTGATCCTGTTTTATCTTTTTCAGCTAGTTGTGTTCTTATCTCAGCTATTTCAGCTTTCAGCTCTCTAATAACCTTGAGATAATTAGTGTTTTCTTCCAGGGTCTCATTTGTTGTTTCTGCATTTCTGATGACAATTCTTTCAAACTCTTTACTCACTCCTGTGATTATTTCCTTAACTTGTGTTTGGATGTTGACCTCATTATTTTGTGCTTCACCCTTTGAGGGGTTTTTAGCTGGACTCTTGTCCCAGTTCATTTCTCCAATATTTCTTCTTGTTGGTTTATCCATTTTATATAGTATGTTATGAGGTCCCTCTCTCAGTACTTTTCAAATTACTGATCACCTTTGCCTGGATTGACTTGTGTCTAAGTAAGGTAATTAAAGGGTTCATAGTTGTGAAAATTGACAGTTGCTTCAATAGTATTTTAATCCCTGAGTTGGAGCATAGTGACTCAAAAGCCTCTTTTGTTCTTTTTCTTTCCTGTGGGCTATGGGAGCCTGAGGGCTTTTAAACTATAAGTAGGCTTCTTAGCTTAATCACTGACTGCTGACCAAGAGATAAAGCAGTGTGGGGCAGAGATAATTCAGTGGTTATGCAAAGAGAGTACCACAGCCCCACCACTAGGCCACAGAGGTATAGATCTTTTCCTGAGTTTCCTGATTAGTTCTCTGTCCCCGGGTTTCAGCCCAGGGCATCCTCCCTGCTGCTTCAGCTTCTGAAGGCACTAGCAGTGGAGACTCACAGTTGCATTTGGTGAGTCTTAGGGGATTCCTCTCCTCTCTTCAGCTGTCTTTTTGTTGGTGAAACTGAATGGAGGTGGTGTCTCAACTGATAAACTGCCTGACTGTTCCCAGCCACTTAATCTCTCCCTAGGCTCCTCTATGTCCAAGAGTCTCGGGTGTCTGCACTCACTGGTGATTTGGTGGGTTCCTGCAGTCGTTCTGTGTTGTTGAGGTCCCAGGTGGTCTCCTTTGGTATTCCTAGTAGACCCAGGAGACAAGAGGAGAGACGTACCGCTGCTGCTGGTCCGTAGCCTTACCTGCAGAAGTCTTTCATATTTATTTTATTTATTTATTTTCCCTTTTGTTGCCCTTGTTGTTTTATTGTTGTAGTTATTATTGTTGTTGTTATTGATGTCATCGTTGTTGGATAGGAAAGAGAGAAATGGATAGAGGAGGGGAAGATAGAGGGGGAGAGAAAGGTAGACACCTGCAGACCTGCTTCACCACCTGTGAAGTAGCTCCCCTGCAAGTGGGGAGTGGGGGCTCCAACAGGGATCCTTAGGTCAGCCCTTGCACTTTGCGCCATGTGTGCTTATCCTTCTGTGCTACCACCTGACCCCCAATTCTAGGACATTTAAAAAGAAATTTCAGATAGAGGAAAAGAAAAGCAGAGAGAGGGAGTGACACCTGACCCCCACTCCACCATTCCGGCGCTCAGAGTGTTCTTATTTGGTGCTGGAGCTCAAGCCCAGGATCTCAAAGTGTGCGTTCTACTGGATGAGTCCTTTCCTCTATCCCTCCACCCCCCCACTTATAGAATAACTTATCTTCTTAGGGGACTTTAAATACAGAATTATATATGATTCTTATTTATTTTATTTTAAATTTTTTGTCTTCAAGGTTATTGCTGGGGCTTGGTGCCTGCACCATGAATCCACTGGTTCTGGAGGTTTTTTATTTCCCTTTTGTTGCCCTTGTTGTTTTATAGTTGCTGTGGTTATTATTATTGTTGTTATTGATGTCATCATCATTGTTGTATAGGACAGAAAGAAATGGAGAGAGGAGGGGAAGACAGAGAGAGGGAGAGAAAGATAGACACCTGCAGACCTGCTTCACCACCTGTGAAGCAACTCCCCTGCAGGTGGGCCGCCAGTGGCTCGAACCGGGATCCTTACATCGGTCCTTGTGCTTTGTGCCAGGTTAGCTTAACCTGTTGCACTATCACCCTACCCCCGTGATTCTCATTTTTAAAAAATGCTTTTGATATAACAACAACAACTATCTATTGTCTTCTTGAACCCTAAGATAGCAGAAACCTCACATTTCCACTATAGAGCCTATATTTCCCTGTCCTGGAACCTTCGGGTGGGATGCACTTTCCTGCATGTTTCTCTCATTTCATACCAAACAATATTGCATCTGCCAATCCCAACCTAATCAAAGCAACAAGTACCACCTCAGCATGCTTCACTTCAAACTGTGTCTAGAGACTTCAGGTGTGGAATGACAACCCTTCAGCTTCATTACTCATGTGAGACCTTTCCTTTCATAGTATTCTCTAAATCCATTCCTGGCAGTTCACTTCCTAACAAAGTCCCAAAACCTAGATATAGACTAGGTCCCGTGAGATAGATCATATGTTCACAAATATCCATAAACTAGGGCAAAGTATATACCTGAAAGCAAAAGTACACAATAGTCTGCAGTGAGTACCCCCAACACTTCATCTGCACTATTTCAGCCTTTAGGTCCATGATTGTTCAATAATTTGTTTGGCTTTGTATTTTGTCTCTCTTTTCAGCCACCAGGTTCAGGATGCCAGCATGATGCCAACCAGACTTTCCTGGACAGAAGACAGAGGACACCAATGTGTCCTAGAGCTCTGCTTACCCAGAGCCCCACCCTACTAGGGAAAGAGAAAAGCAGGCTGGGAGTATGGATCAACTGTCAATGCCCATGTTCAGCAGGGAAGCAATTACAGAAGCCAGACCTTCCACCTTCTGCATCCACAATGACCTTGGGTCCATAATCCCAGAGGGATAAAGAACAGGAAAGCTGTGAGGGAAGGGATGGGATAGGGATATCTGGTTGTTGGAATTGTGTAGAGTTGAATCCCTCTTATCCTATGGTTTTGTTAATGTCTTCTTTTTTAAATAAATTAAAAAAAGAAAAAAAGAAAAAAATGCTTTTGGAATTAGTCCTTGTCATTCCCAAGGTCACACATGTACATATTAGTAAAACCACCGCAACAACCTTTTTTTCCCTCATACATTTAACACTGTTTATTTTTTTCTTTTTTAAACTTTTTATTATATTTGTTTATTGGGTACAGAAATCAAGAGGGAGAGGGTTGATAGAGACAGAGACACCTGCAGCTCTGCTTCACTACTCAGGAGGCTTCTCTCCCTGCAGTTGGAGACTGGGTGCTTAAACCTGGGGCTTGCCCAATGTAACATGTGTGCTCAACCAGGTGCACCAACAGTCAGCCCCTCTCATAACTTCTTTATCCAGTCATCTAAATGATGGGCATTTAGGCTGCTTCCACTCTGACCACTGTGAATAATGCAGCTATGAACTTAATGGTACATATGTCCCTTCTAGTTAGTGTTTGAGTATTCACTAGAAAAATGCCCAAGAGTGGTATTGCTGGATCATATGTTAATTATTATTTTTTTTAGAGCTAACCAATTTTCATTTTTTTCTTTATTTTATTTATAAAAAAGAAACACTGACAAAACCATAGCATAAGAGGGGTACAACTCCATACAATTCCCACCACCATAACTCTATATCCCATCCCTTCCCTTGATAGCTTTCATTTTTTTTTAACCCTCTGGGAGTATGGACCCAGGGTCATTGTGGGATGAAGAAGGTGGAAGGCCCAGATCTTTAATTGCTTCTCTGATGAACTTGGGCATTAACAGGTGGATCCATACTTCCAGCCTATCTTTTTCTTTCCCTAGTGGGGCAGGGTTCTGGGGAATTGGAGCTCCAGAACACATTGGTGGGGCTGTCTGTCCAGGGAAGTCTGGTTGGCATCATGCTAACATCAGGAACCTGGTGGCTAAAAAGAGAGTTAACATACAAAACCAAACAAATTGTTGACCAATCATGAACTAAAAGCTGGAATAGAGCAGATGAAGAGTTGTGGGGGGTGGTCTCCATTTTGTAGATACCTAGTAGGCATATTTTACTTATATTCCAAAGGGCCTGTGGCTATACTAGTTTTTTTTCCCCTGAGCCTGAAATCTGATCTAGAGGTAGATCCAAGTTATTGTCTGGTGAGATGATGTCATAGTTGGAAAAAGGACCAGAAAGCTGGATCAGGGAAGAGAGTAGCCCCCAAATATGGGAAAGGTGAATAAATATTGTTGAATATAAATCCCATTGACTTGATCTGATCTGGGGCCCATATTCAGCTTAGGAGGCTATGTGACCTCTGCATCCCTATACATCTGAGCTCACATTCTGTGGTCATCAGTAGGAACGTTCCAAGCTGCCCCAATATCAGGACCCATCTTCCTCAGGTGTAGCATAGAGTATGTTGTCCATCCTCCCTTTGGAGGATGGAACATTCTCTATCACTGTTGATCCACGTTGAGGGCAAAGTCCTATGGGGGCCCACAAAGGGGTCTATTGTGTTGTTACTGATAGAGATGACTGGTAACAATGGAGAGAAAGATTTATTCAAGGTCTAGGCCCATCATGTCTGTTTGGGAATTGCAGGCCACCTCAACTAGGGCCCCAGCTGATGGGGTAGCCTGATAGTGACTAAAGAGTCATCCTTAAAATATTCCAGTCTCTTGCAAGGGCAAGAGATGATGTCATGTCATTCAGCTTTTGCCAAACTTCTCCTTATGCCTTTTAGAAACATTATATAGGTATTACAAGTCTCCACCTTTGAAGCAAGGTAATGCCTTCTCTTTGATAAGTCTGGTATACCTCTCTGTGAGTTTTCCCATTCTTCTCTGACTTGGCTCATGCTGTTTTATACCAACAGCAAGAAGAAAGGACTTACTTTAGCACCTGGGTGGAAAGTGATAGCTAGCCCAAGTTTTCTTTTGAAAGATCTATAGTAAGAATTTGCACTGGGTTTAAGGGGTGGTGGTTGGGGGGGTGGGGTTTGGAAGTGGGGGCAATGGAGTCTCCATTTCAGGCTGAACTTGAGTTCCATTGTGGAGCCTGTGTTTAGGGCCATGAGCTGGGGTCTGAGACAGGGATGGACCACTTTCTGGGTTTGTTTGTTTGTTTGCCATCAGGATTATCACTGGGGCTCACTGCTTGCAGGATAAATTCACAGCTCTTGGCAGTCAGGTTTTTTTCATTGGCTAGGACAGAGAGAAATTGAGAGGGGTAGGGGAGTTAGAGGAAAGAAGACACCTGCTGTACTGCTTCACCACTAGTGGAGGTTTGGTGAGCTAAGACTTGAACCCAAGTCTTTGGGCATAGTAACATATATATTCAACCAAGTGTTCTGCTGCCAGGCCCCAGAACACTTTCTGTTTGCATCCAGCTCTTCCATAGGCTACAGCAGGAAGCTACAGCAGGTGTGTTGATTACTTCCCAGCAATGCCTGGATGCTCTAGTCCCCACCTTCACAGGAACTTGCCATCTGGCTCTGAAGGTTTGAGATAACCCAGTCTCTAAATTAGCTTAGCTTCAGGTCCTCTTGAGTGAAAACTGATAAATGAGCCCGATTATACTGACCAAGTGGCTGAGTAAATATGTGTGTGTGTGTGTGTGTGTGTGTGTGTGTGTGTGTGTGTGTGTGTGTGTGTGTGCTTCAGATGCCTCCAGAAAAGAACAGGGAGCCTCCATTCAATTAACTTATCACAAAGCCAAACCCAACATTAAGAGGGGGGAGTTCCCAGCTTTATGAAAGCTACATGGAAAATCTCAAATTATATTTGCATAGTGCCAACCTTTCTCATGTACCATTTAATCTCACACAGTGAAAGACATACTTCTTTGTTTTTTATTTATTTATAAAATGGAAATATTGACAAGACCATAGGATAAGAGGGGTACAATTCCCATAGTTCCCACCACAAGAACTCTGTATCCCATCCCCTCCTCTGATAGCTTTCCTACTCTTTAACCCTCTGGGAGCATGGACCCAGGTTCATTATGGGGTGCATTATGGAAGTTCTGGCTTTTGTAATTGCTTCCCTACTTAACATGGGCATTGGCAGGTCAATCCATACTCCTAGCCTGGAAAGACAGATTTCAGTCTTGGCCCTATCTGCATGAGTAGAAATAATTTCACTGATGAGAATTTTTCTCCCAGGAAAAATGGTGACTAGAGCTGAAAAATTACTAGACTACCACACTCATCAGGTCTCTGACTTAATAAAGAAAGAGAGGGAAAGAAAGAAAAGAAAAGAGAATAAAAGAAAGAAAGAAGGAAAAATGCATTCATCAAGCAAACAGTGATTATAAAGTTGTGTCATGAGCTAGTTATGTTAAAAGAAAAAGAAAATCTTTGAGGAAAAGATAATTCTCCCAGCCTTAATCAGCTAGACTAGACTCCATTAGTAAAATGCACTAGATACTATCTTCAATCTCCATTTGATTTTGTCAATGTGGTCATAGCATCTTGGGGTTGTTATTTTGTATAACCAGGATGAAGAGTCTTATGATTTGATTGCAAAAGAAGATGCTTCAAATACAAAACTCTGTATGATTTTCCAGGGTCTTCTGAGATTCTGGGGAGCAGTGACAAAAGATGACATAATTAAATTAAGTAGCATGGCAAGACCACAAGGTTGTGTCTCTTGGGAATATGTCAGCCTAAATATTTTTTAAAAGATATCTTATTAGAAAGAAAGAAAGTCCTGTTCGAGCCCCTGGTTCCCCACCTGCAGGGGAGTCGCTTCACAAGCAATGAAGCAAGTCTTCAGGTGTCTATCTTTCTCTCCCCCTCTCTGTCTTCCCCTCCTCTCTCCATTTCTCTCTGTCCAATTCAACAATGACATCAATAACAACCGTAGTAACTACAAGAACAAAACAACAAGGTCAACAAAAGGGAATAAATAAATATATAAAAAGAAAAAGAAAGGAAGAAAGAAAGGAAGGCAGTGAGTTGAAGTTAGCTTAGGAGAATGTAATTTTCTCTAGGAAAAATACAATTTTCTTCTCTGGAGGAAGCATAGGAAGAAGACAGCCTCTTTGAGAAAGTACTCATAACCCTAAACTTTAAGGACAACAGAATGTGTAAGTAAGTGAAGGAAGGGGGGGTTATAGTCAATGACATTGTTTTTTTTAATTTTATGAATATTTTATTATTTATTGGATAGAGACAGATTTCTCTGAAAGGGGAGGGGGGAGGTAGTGAGGCAGAAAGAAAGCAAGACACCTGCAGTACTTGCCTCTCTGTTTCTATTTTTTTTTTAAAAATCACATGATGTTCACATAAGGTTTGTCCCTCTCTGACTGGTGAGATAGCCTGCTTAGATAATGTGCTTTTTTGCCTTGTGAGTGAACCCATATTTGAGCTGGACTCCCCTCATATTGAAGGAAGCTTTTTTGCTATAGTCTTTCACATTCTCTCTCAGCCTCTTTCTCTAATTAAAGGAAAAAAAAAAAAAAAAAGAGTCCCTCTGTGCTGAAGAGATAGCTCAATAGGTAGGGTGTTTGTTTTGTCATGCATGTCGCTCAGACTCAAGCCCCAATGCCACATGAGAGTTGTGGCAATGGAGGAATCTTTGGTCTCTCTCTTTGTGTCACTAGCTGAGCAAAAAAAGTGAACTGGAGCAGTGAAACTGTATGTATATGGCCTGGTTCCACAAAAACAAGCAAAAAGCCCATCCCTCTAATGTCCCCTGTGAATGACAATAATCTGGCATCCATCCATGGACAAAAGTACCTTTCTGGTGGGGGTTGAAAGATAACTCACCTGGTACAACACTCAAGCAGATATGAGGGTACCATATGAGGAAGGGCATGAATGTCATAAGGATGGCATGAGGGGAGGGCTGAGTGGATAATGGAGCAATGACATGGTCTGTCTATCTATCTATGTATCTATGTATCTATGTATCTATCTATCTATCTTTGTCTCTTTACTTGCTATCTCCCTCTTTAAAAAAATGACTGGATCAGTGGTTTAGTGAACACATGAGGCCCAGGTGCCATATGAAATGTAGAAGTGAACTTGTGGCTTTTGGTCCAGGTAGGAAATTGAGACACAACTGTGAAGGGTAAGACTGGGAGAGCCATTGTGATAGGCCCCTGGTAATATACCTAAAATAGACTTCCTAGTATGTTCTGACATGAAGACCCCAAATCTCATCTGCTATATTAATACTTTTAGGTTCCTGATTATTAAACAATTTGTTCACCTTTATAGCTTAATGATTTTCAGCCACCAAGTCACAGGGACCTCCAGCTTCCTCTATAGAGTCTATATCTCCTCAGTCCTGGAACCTCTAGGATGGGGCTCTCCTTCATGCTTCTCTCAGTTCTTGCCAAATAATATTGCATCTCCTGATCCCAGCCTAATCAACACAACGAGTACCACTTCAGTGTGCTTCACTTCAGACTGTGTCCAGAGATGTCAGGCATGGAAGGTTAACCCTTTAGCCTCATTACTCAAGTGAGATCTTTCGTTTCATAGGATTCTCTAATTCCATTACAGGTGGTTCACTTCCTAACAAAGTTCCAATCCTAGATATAGACCAGGTTCCATGAGATAGGGCATATGTTCATATGTATCCATAAATTATGGCAAAATAAATACCTGAAAGCAAAAGTACACAATAGCCTGCAGTGAGTCAACATATGCAGCAAGCAGGTAGAAAGACCTAAAAAGGCACCATAAAGTTCATAATGAAATAGTGTCTACTTAGACTTAGAAACCCTCCCTCCTCACCTACTCCCTTCTTTCCTCATTCACTCCAAAGCTAACCTTATCAAAATAAGGGCTGCAAAAGCTGAATAAGGGCAAGAGATTAAAATAGTTTAAGGATGACTCTCTAGTCACTATCAGGCCACCCCATCATCTGGGGCCCTAGTCAAGGAGTCCTGAGATTCCCAAACAGACATGATGGGCCTAGACCTCAAATAAATCCTTCTCTCTATTGTTACCGGTCTCTATCAGCAACAACACAATAGACCCCTTTGTGGGCCCCCATAGGACCTTGCCCTCAATGTGGATCAACAACAGAAGAGAATGTTCCATCCTCTGAGGGGAGGCTGACAACACACTCTATGTTCCACCTGAGGAAAATGAGTCCTGATATTGGGGCAGCTTGGAACGTTCCTACTGGTGACCACAGAATGTGAGCTCAGATCTGTAGGGATGCAGAGGTTACATAGCCTCCTAAGATGAATATGGGCCCCAGATCAGATCAAATTGTTGGGGTTTACAGTCAACAATATTTATACACCTTTCCGATATTTGGGGTCTACTCTCTTCCCTGATCCAGCTCTCTGGTCTTTTTTTCCAGCCATGATATCAACTTTCCAGACAATAACTTGTATCCACTTGCATATCAGATGTCAGGCTCAGGAAAATACTAGTATAGTCATGGGCCTTTTGGAATATAACTAAAATAAGCCTACTAACTATCTATAAAATGGAGACCTCCCAACACTTCATCTGAACTATTCCAGCCTTTAGGTTCATGATTATTCAACAGTTTGTTTGGCTTTATATGTTGACTCTTTTTTCAGCTACCAGGTTCCAGATGTAACATGATGCCAACTGGACTTCCCTGGGCAGAGGACCCCACCAATGTGTTCTGGAGCCCTGATTCTCCAAAGTCCCACCCCACTAGGGGAAGAGAGAGAGTGTCTCGGAGTATGGATCCACCTGTGAATGCCCATGTTCAATGGGGAAGCAATTATAGAAGCCAGACCTTCCACATTCTGCACCTCATAATGACCTTGCGTCCATACTCCCAGAGGGTTAAAGAATAGAAAAGCTATCAGGGGAGGGGATGGAATATGGAGTTCTGGTGGTGGGAACTGTGTGGAGTTGTACCCCTCTTATCCTATGGTTTTGTCAGTGTTTCCTTTTTATAAATAAAAATTAAAAAAGTAATAAGAAAGAGGCTAGGAGCATGGATTTACCTGTCAATGTCCATGTCTCACAGAGAAGCAATTACATAAACCAGAGCTTCCACCTACTGCACCCCATAAAGAATTTTGGTTCATACTCACAGAGGGATAAGGAAAAGAGAACCTTCTGGGAATCCAGCAGTAATGCAGTAGGTTAATCACACATGAAGCAAAGCGCAAGGACCTCGCTAAATGTCTGGGTTGGAGCCCCTGTTTCCCAACCTACAGGTGTCTGTCTTTTTCTCCCTTTTTCTGTCTCCCCTCCTCTCTATATTTCTCTCTGTTTTATCCAACAACAACAACAATGACAACAACAATAATAATAACTACAACAACAAAATGGGAATAAATGGCCTCCAGGAGCAGTGGATTCATAATGCATGCACTGAGCCCTAGCAATAACCCTGGAGACAAAAAAAAAAAAAAAAAGAATAGGGAAACGTTCCATGGGTGGGGATGGCATACAGAATTCTGGTGGTGGGAATTATATGGAATTGTACCCATCTAATCCCACTATCTTGTCAATCATTATTAAATTACTAATAAAATAATTTTTGAAAGAAAAGGCAATGGATGGGAAATATCAATAAATTATGGATAACTGGTGTAAACTTCCAGTTGTGAGGTGCACATCACAATAGAAAATCCTGGGGCTGGGGAAATAACATAATTTTTACAAAAAATTCTTTTGCCTGAAATTCCAAAGCCCTAAATTCAATCCTCAGTGCCTCCATAAGACAGATCTACGAAAAGCAGAGCCCTGCTTCCTCTCTCTCTCTCCCTCCCCCCCCACACTCAACAAAAACATATAAATTGAATTTTTAAAGTGGGCCAAAAAACTAAACAGACAGTTTTCTAAAGAGGAGATACACATGGTCTATAGACATATGAAGAAATGTTCCACTTCACTTATCATTAGAGAAATGCACATTAAAAAATATACTGAGATACCATCTCAGTGAGAGAATGGTTTACATCAACAAACTAGGAAATGACAGGTGTTGGAAAGATTGTGGATAAAGAGAAACTTTGCCACTTACTGGTGGGAATCAAAACTGGTACAATCCTTTTGGAAGACTATATGGAGAGGCCTTAAAGAAATAAAAAGTACCTTATGATCCAGCAATACCCCTCGGGCATTTATCCAGTGGACATTCAAGCACTAATTCAAATGAATATATATATGCACTCTTATGTTCATAGCTACATTATCCACAATAGCCAAAGAGTGGAAGCAGTGTAGATGCCCACAAACAGATGACATACTAAAGAAGTTATGGGATAACTTTCATGGAATATTACTCTGCAATCAAAAAGATGATTGTGTCTTTTGGGACAAAATGGATGGAATGGGAGGTAATTATGCTGAAATAAGTAAAGAGAGGAAAGACAACTATGAGATTGTTTCACTCATATGTGGAATCTAGAGATGTGATTTATATGAGCTTGTCAAAAAAAAATCCAGGGGGACAGGAGGTGGCGCAGTGGGTTAAGCGCAAGTGGTACAAAGCGCAAGGACCGGTGTAAGGATCCTGGTTCGAGCCCCCGGCTCCCCACCTGCAGGGGAGTTGCTTCACAAGCGGTGAAGCAGGTCTGCAGGTGTCTATCTTTCTCTCCCCCTCTCTGTCTTCCCCTCCTCTCTCCATTTCTCTCTGTCCTATCCAACAAGAACAACATCAACAATGGTAATAATAATAACCCCAACGAGGTTACAACAACAAGGGCAACAAAAGGGGGAAAAATGGCCTCCAGGAGCAGTGGATTCATGGTGCAGGCACCGAGCCCAGCAATAACTCTGGAGGAAAAAAATTAAAATAAAATAAAAATCCAAACAAAATAGAAACAAGCAAGCTGTTTGTAAGACTTGTGAGAACTATGGTGATTATCTTGAGAGGTGGGAGAGTGGGGATAGGAAACTTTGATGATGAGTGTGATGTGGAACCATACATTGTAATCTTATAACAAACTATTAATAACAAATAAAAATGATTTAAAAATATGTATATAGATAACATAAATAAAATATTAAAAAGAAAAATTCTAGAGACATTAGAAGGAACATATGCACCCCTATGTTCATAGCTGCATCATGTACAATAGCCAAAGAGAAAGCAGCCTAAATGCTCATCAATAGATCACTGAATAAAAAAGTTATGGAATATATGCTTCATGGAATAGTGCTCTGAAGATATTATGTCTTTTGGGATAAAATAGAACTAGAGGTGATCATGCCTAGTGAAATAAGTAAGGGGGTGAGGTGGTCTCTCTCATATGTGGAGTCTAGAGAGCTAAAACATTTGACCTTATGAAGAAGAGGGGAGGGAAGGGGGAGAAGGGGAAGGGAGAAGGGGAAGAGGAAGAAGAAGAAAGAAAAGAGAAGAAGTTTAAGGAAAGAAGAGGAGATGGAGGAGGAGGAAGAAGAGAAGGAGGAAGGAAACAAACTATCTCTAAGACTTTGTGAGAGCTGAGGTGGTTGTCATTGGGACGATGAAGGCACAACATTTTGTTGGTGGTGTGGACCTATACCCTGTCATCTTATAGTCATGTAAGCTGTTGTTAATAAAAACATTTAAAAAATGACTTGAGAGAGAATGAAGGAGAGAGAATTCTGGAGATCTAATACACAGCGCAGTAGCTATAGTTAAAAATCTCTAGCATAAACTTGATAGTTGCTAAGACAGTAGATTTCAAGTTTTTTTTAATTTTTATGTATTTATTATTGAATAAAGACAAGGAGAAATTGAGAGGGGAGATAGAGGGAGAAAGACAGAGACACCGCAGCCCTGCTTTCCCCTGCAGGTGTGGGCCAGTGACTTGAACCTTGTGCTTAACCAGGTGCGCCACCACCTGGCCCCCTCAAATGTTTTTATAACAATAGTAACTACAAAACTTGGTGGTCTGTGAGATTATGGTTGTGGTAGTTATTTCACATCTACATGTGTACTGAATCGCCACATTGAACACCTTAATTACTCTTGCATGCAGACCTCTTGGAGAGGACCCTTTTAGCTTTTCAAGAACAAATCTCAAGGATGTATTTCAGATGAAGACTAGCTCAGCCATTACATTCTAATGTCACACCTCAGTAAGTGGTCAAACAGGTAATCAGATACAAGTGGTGTTATACTGGAATTTACTTAAATCCCAAATATCACTAATAGAGCAATAATAAAGAAACCCCAAATATCGCATTTCTAGCTTAGCACATATCATATGATAAATACGTAAATTGCATAGTATGCTAGAAGGTGATAAGTACTATGAAAAAAAGTAAAATCAGAATGGGGGGCAGGGGCTGGGCTGGGGTGGGGGCCAAAGTAGAGGTGGAGGGCACTGCAGCTTAATTAGGATGGGCAAGGTAGAGGCTTGCTGAATACATGACATGTGAGCAAAGCATTGGGTGTGGGGGAGCATTAGTTTTCTAAGAAGAAAGGTATATATAATTTTCTTACCTCTCTTCTCTTTTTCTACTTTTCTTTTTGCCACCAGGTTTACCACTGAAACTTAGTGCCTGCACAACTCTACTGTTCCCAGCATTCATTTTTTTCTTTCTCTTCTTCCTCTTCCTCTTCTCCTTCTCCTTATCTTCACCTCCTCCCTTTCTTCATTTGGATAGAAGGTGAGAGGGAGAGAGAGAGAAAGAGGGAAATGAGAGACACCTGCAGCATGGCTTCAATGCTTATCCATATAGGTGAGGTCCTTGTGCAAGGTAATGTGTGTCTTTGACTAAGTGAACCGATTACTGCCTTGCTTAATACTCTTAACTTGAGAAAGAGTTCCTACTGCTTGTTTTATTCTATGATCCTGAGAGAATAAAGCATCACTCTACCATGTATGATATTCTCTCTCTTTCTGTCTGTTTTATTTTTTCTTTCTTATCTTCAGAACAAACCCAGGGCTTAATTCATGGAAGGCATGTGCTTTATCATTAAGAATCAATAAACTCAGTTATAGAGATGTGGGTTCAGGGAGGTTACACAATTTGTCTAAAGTCACAAATCTGATTAGTGACAGAAACAATTTTTAATCACAGACATTTTTTTAGTATTTATTTATTTATTCCCTCTTGTTACCCTTGTTTTATTGTTGTAGTTATATTGTTCTTGTTGTTGTTGATATCGTTGTTGTTGGATAGGACAGAGAGAATTGGAGAGTGGAGGGGAAGACAGAGAGGGGGAGAGAAAGATAGACACCTGCAGACCTGCTTCACCACCTGTGAAGCGATTCCTCTGCAGGTGGGGAGCCAGGGGCTCGAACGGGGATCCTTACGCCAGTCCTTGTGTTTTGTGCCACCTGCACTTAACCAGATGTGCTACCAGTCGACTCCCAATCACAGGCTTTCTATTTTCAGACAGCACACTCTTGAAGGTAAACAGAAAGAAAAGAAGGAGGGGTGGGCTGGGCAGTGGTGTATCTGGTAGAATGAGCACTTTAAAAGACCAGGGTTAAAGCTCCTGGTCCCCAACTGCAAGAAAGAAAGCTTCACTAGTGATGAAGCAGTGCTGCAGGTATTTTTTTCTCTTCCTCTCCATTTTCCCTCTCAATTTCTTTCTATATCTATTCAAAATAAATAAAATAAAAAATAGAATTTTAAAAAAAGGAAGGAAGGAAAGAAGGAAGGAAGGTAAGGAGTGAGTGGAGAAAGAAGGAAGAAATTTTTCAGGGAAAAATTCTAGCTAGAAAGGCTTGGGGACAGCATAATGGTTATGAAAAAGATTTTCATGCCTAAAGCTCTGAAGTCCCAGGTTCGATTCCCAGCATCACCATAATCCAGAACCAAGCAGTGTTCTGGTAAATAAAATAAAATAAGTTAGAGTCTATTTCTCTTTGCATGTATGTATCTCTTACAGAAAAACACTAGTTGTATACCTTAAATATACTAAATGTTTTCTTGTCAGTGATACCTTAATATGTTGAAAAAAATTATACAGAAACTCTTAAAAAAAAAAAAGACGTTTGGCAAACAACTCCTGTCTTCAGGTGAGCTGACAAATGTTGAATGCCAATACTGAGAAATGTCAAGATCCCAGACTGAAACTGTAGACCAAAAACAGCCCACTCATGTTCACCCAAGTCACTCTTATCAGTGTTCCCATTTGTAGTTTAACACAAATCTCAAGAGACTCTCATTCAGTAGCTCCAGGAGATTCATGCTGTTTATTTGTTAAGGTGGGTTGTATTGTTTCCCTTTCACAGGGCTGCTCCAGTATTCAGTGAGATAAGAAAATGCTTGCCCACATGCCAGGTCCTCTATCAAACGTAGCAATTACTATTTACATTCTAATTTTCTTTGTGACATAACAGTGTTCAGTAAGAGCTTGCTGAATATGACCTTGAAATTTTGCTTCCTGGTTGCTGTAGGTGAAAATAGTTAAAAGAGAAGTCATATAGGCTAGATAGTGGTGAAAGTGGTTGTTGGCCTGGGTGTGACTTGGCTTCTGTTAGTTACTAGCTAAGATATCTATCCCAGAATGGCTAAAGCTCAATTGCCCCAATGATGACTTACAAAGAGCAATCCTTACTGAAGAAGGATAAGTAGCCACAGTATATTAACTACTTACTAAGGACCATAACATATCTGCTGATTCTAAAAATCCCTACAAGGTAGATATCATTCAGATGATAAGTATTGAAAAGACAAGAATGATTTTTTAAAAAAATGGCAATCCTTCATATATACCTGAAAATTCTTCTTTTTTTCTTTTTTAATTGCCACCAAGGTTATCATTGGGACTTGGGTGCCTGCACAACAACTCCAAACTCCACTGCTTCTGATGGTTCTCTCTTTCTTTCTTCCCTCCCTCCCTTTTCCTCCTTCTTCTTTTCCGTTCTTTTATTTGGCAGAGAAAAACAGAGAGGGGACAGATATGGAGAGAGAGAAAGAGAGACCTGTAGCACTTCATTGCTTTTGAATCCCCCCCCCCCATAGGAGGGTAGTGAGGGCTTGAAACTGGGTCCTTGTGCATCATAATGTGTGCACTTCACAGGGTGCACTACCTCCCAGCCCTCCTGAAACATTTTAGCTTCTTTTACAGTTATACTCTTATCTAGTTACTAACTCTACTTTAGAATAACTCAAAGACCAGACTTGTCTCTCAAATCCCCCCCCTACTTTTTCCAGGGGGTAATGGTTTACAGTATAGTTATTGAAACAAAGGCACAACCTCTTATCTCCCCAGGATCCGAGTCTGCAAAACACTCTCCCACCCAAAGTCCTTTTCCATCATCATATACCAGGACCCCAGTGCCTCTCTATCCCATCCCATTTCACTTCCTTCCCCAGAATCCTTTGGCTTGCTGTAATACACCACACCCAGTCCAACTTTCACTTTGTCTTCCCTTACTGTCTTTGCTTCTTAATTTACACTTATGAGAGAGCTTATACAGTATTGGTTCTTCTTTTTCTGGCTTATCTCACTTAACATGCTGCCTTCCAGACCCATCTAAGATAGAGCAAAGGAGGTGACATCATCATTTAAAAAATATTTTATTTATTTATTTATTTATTTATTGGATAGAGACAGGGAAAATGATAGGGGCAGGAGAGACAGAAAAGGAGAGAGAATGGGTCAGGTGATAGCATTTCCAGTTAAGCTCACATAATACTAAGCACAAGGACCTGATTCAAGCCCCCACCAGCTCCCCACCTGCAGAGGGGTCACCTCATAAACAGTGACACAGGTCTGTAGGTGTCTATCTTTCTCTCTCCCTCTCTATCTCCCCTCTTCTCTCAATTTCTGTATGTCCTACCCAATAAATTAGACAAAAAAATGGCCATCAGGAGCAGTAGATTCATAGTGCCAGCACCAAGTCCCAGCAATAACCCTGGAGGCAGAAATTTAAAAGAGAAAGAGAGGGAGGGAGAGGGAGAAGGATAAAGCAACAAAGCTTCACTGCTTGTGAAACACCTTCCTTGCAGGATGTGAGCTATCTTTACAGATGGATGAGAAGTAGCCAGGGGGACCAATGACATTAACCAAGGTCCTTGTCCATTGACATAATTTTTAACAGCTGAAATTGATGCCATTTACTAAGGAAAGACAAACAATTAAAAATTTAGAGATAAATCTAACAAGGGTAGAGAAAGACCTGTATACTGAAAACTCTGAGTCTCTATTCAGCAAAATAGAAGAAAGTTAGTCCATGCTCATGGGTTACTCTTTTCTTTTTCTTTCTTTTTCCCTTTTCTTTTCCAGAGTACTACTCAGCTCTGGCTTCTAGTAACAAAGGGTGACGACTGAAGTGGGACTTACGAGCATCAAGCATGAAAGTCACTTTTAAAAAATATTGTATTTATTTTTATTTTTATTGGATAGAGACAGAAATTGAGAGGGGAGGGGAAAATAGGGAGAGAGAAAGAGACCTGCAATATTGCCTCACCATTTGTGAAACTTTCCCCCTGCAGGTGGGGACTGGGGACTTCAACCTGGGTCCTTGTTTGCATATGGTAACATATGCACTTAACCATGTGTGCCACCACTAAGCCCCAGAATTGGAGCTTCTGTGCTACCTACTCAGCCTTATTTTCTAGATCTTCTTAATACCAATGACCTCTTCCCTGGAATCTCATCCTATCTCATAGCTTTAAATATCATCTATAATTGAGCCACTTTCAAGGTTAGACTTTCCAGGCCTGGTACCTCCTCCGAATACTAAAACTTAAGACCCTAATACATATTCAGGATTTATTTTATTTTAATTGCTACCACCAATGTTATCACTGGGGAGTCTGTGCCTTCTCAATAAATCCACTGCTATTGGTGTCCTTTTCTTTTCTTTCTTTCTTCCTTCCTCTCTTTCTTTCTTTCTTTCTTTCTTTCTTTCTTTCTTTCTCTCTTCCTTTCTTTCTTTCTTTCTGATAGGACAGAGAGAAACTGAGAGGGGAAGACCCAGAGAGACCTGCAATTCTAGTTCACCTTTTATGAAGCTCCCCCCATCCACCACTCTAGGTAAGGACTGGAGCTTGAACCCAAGTCCTTGAGCATGTTAACATGTGCACTCAATGCCACAGCGTGGTCCCCACACTCAGTGGTTTTAACACCTTCCAAGTGGAGTTCCTACCTTTTCCCCAAGTCCAATCCTTCTGTAGTTTTTCCTATGTCCTTCTCCCTCTCCCACTCCCTTTAATCAGCAAGCAATTCTATCTTTGCTTTTCAGACAATTTATTGAATATATCTGATTGAGACCAGAAGTGCATTTGACATGAGAAAGAGAGAGAGGGAAACTAGAGCACTACACATAAAGCAGGACCTGAGATAAAACCTAGAGCCTCAGGCATGCCAGGCCTGTGCTAGCATCTGTGCTACTTCCCCAAGGGCAAGTCCATTCTTCCAGTCCTTGCAAACCAAATATTTTTCTTTAGTTGTTAGTCTCTATACATAATACTTAGCCAGGGAAATCCTGCTAAATACTCAGGCAGGGCTGTGGAGACAGCATAGTGGTTCTGCAAAAGACTCATGTCTGAGGCTCTGAGGTCCCAGGTTTAACCCAGCATACACCAGCATAAACCACAGCTGAGCAGTGCTCTGGGAAAACAAACAAACAAACAAACAAACAAAAAACCCTAACTCAGATCATGCCACTTCCTCCTGTGAATTTTACTGGGAGATAAGCTGAACACCATTCCACTGGCCTGAGGGACCCCCCCTCCATCAACAACAACTATCTCTGGTCTTCCCTCTTCTCCTGAACCACTGTGATTCCTAGCTGCTTTTGCTCTCCCCCTTACTCAGTATATTTCAATACATTTTTTTATAAGATGCATTTATTTACTTTTATGAAAGTAATAAAGGCACACAGAGGCACACCTGCAGGGGTAGGGGAGATTCAAAAGCAGTGTAGCAGTGTTGCAGGTCTCCCTCCCTCACTCCTTCTTTCTCTCTCATCTATCCTTTCTTTGTCAGTTTCTGTTTCTATAATAAATAAATGAATAATAATAATAATAATAAAATAAACACGAAGACATGCTGGATTGGTGGGGGGGAGGTGTACACTTCCACAACTCCCTCAAATGGGTGTCAACACTTTACCCCCACCAAAGCACCAAACTCCTACTCCTCCTCCACCAAGCTCATGCACAACAAAAGAAGATTAAGTAGCCAGTAAAAATAGAACACACCCCCACCCCCTTCACAAAGATGGGTGGGTAAGAGGCCAAATGGACATTCTAAATGCAAAATTGCCCTGAGAGCTTTCTAAACAGAGGTAAATTACAAAGTTGCCAGTCTGCTTTCTAGTTGTTGAGTAGCAGTTTAGGAAGATTTTCTTCACCCCTCCCTTATGTGTGCTTTTCTCTTCTTTGCAAATTCCTATACTGAGTTTATTTTGCATTTGCTTGTGTATTTTGCCCCCCTTAGGGATTAAAAAAAAATTTTTTTTAAATCAAACCCTGAAGGAGAGAACAGGCAAGGCTGAGTCCCAAGAGAAGGCCCCTCTCCTCCCCTCACCTTGCAGTCAGCCTTTGGGCCCACACTCCATTTTCTCCAGCCCTGTCAGCTCTTTTTCGGGGGAGTTGATGTGTAGCGCTAATCCTGTCTGCGGGCTGCCTCCCTATTCAAAGGGGGTATGCAAATACCCCCCAAACCCAAGCGTTTTTTAGGCCTATTCACCACCCAAGACAACACGCTTTTTCATTAGCATTTGAAGTGCTAGGGCTGAAAAAGGGGAATGGACAACTTTTTTCCCTTTTTCTTCTTATTTTTAAAATTTTCTTTCTTTTTCTTCTTTCCCCCCCCTTCTCTTGCTCCTTTTGGCTCCCAGCTTTAGGGTGGAGGGGGGGAGGTGGTGAGCCTTGAAAATGTGCATTTTTCATCCCTTTGCACACAGCAGCACTGGCACTCAACTTCAGAGGGAGCATTGACTGCCCTGGGGAAAGGCATTCAGGCTTTCGGGTTTTCTTTCTTTTTTTTTTTTTCTTCTCTCTTTCTTTTTTTCAACAGACAGACAGCCAGCATCCGAAATCAATCACAGAATGAAGGTGGCAGAGAGAATGAGAGATGAAGCAAGAGGGGTTCAACAGGATTCAGCTCAGCTCGGTGTCCAGAGGCATGAATTTCAATCGCCATTTATTTTCTTCTAGCTCTGCTCATGCTTGAACCTCAGTGTGTGTGGGGGGGAGGGAGAAGGGGTGAGGGACATGAAGGGGGAACTGGCATACCATTTAAAATGCAAGGCAGGCTCCTCAGGCAACCAGGCCATGTCTTGCAGCCTGGGGGTTTGCACCCAGGCCTTCTGCAATCTAGGTCACAAGTTCAATCCCCTTCTGGGTCAGTTAGCTTTGCTCTGTTCCCTAGCCACAGACTAAAGGCCTGAGCCCCTCATTCAGGCCGAATGGCTCTCAAAATGTATGCCCCTGGTCACTGCACAAAAAAGCCCAGCCAGAGTCCAGCAAATCCATCCTCTGCAGTGGGAGTCCGGTTAGGAGCCATAGTCTGGGCGACTGGGGGGGGGGGGGGGGGTCCTGAGGCTTGTGGTTATGGCTGAACACAGGAATACACTCATAGGAAGAAAACAGTAGGGCTCACACGGAATAGGACTCCCTAGGAATTTTGTCCATCCCTGGGACTGCTTCATGAAGGCCACCATAGGGTACTGGGTTATTCTTGTAAAGAAAATACAGAGGACACTGGTTCTCTCCATATCTAATTTGGATATGTAAAATAGCCAGTATTATAGCTCATGGTATTCTAAAATTACATAGATAACTATTGATAAAGTAGGTTTTGAGACATCAATTTTCAGCCATCTGAGCTAACTGTCTAGTAATCCCTGAAAGAGTTCCAAGTACCTGAGATGTATTTGGCACACAGACTTTTTTTTTTTTTGAGGAGGGGATATTAGAATACTGAATTCCACCTGGATTTTGTTTCTTATAAAGCTGCATTCCTGGCTCCATCATTTACTTATGGGCTTGCTTTGGACCAATTGACCTGAGTGCATCAATTTCTTCACCTGTAAAATGGGGGCAGCAGCTACCTATCTCATAGTGTTGTTGTAAGATGAGATAGGAAGATAAGATATGCTTAGTACTTACAAGGCAACTTTCATGGGAGGACAGAAGGGAGTTATCTTGCAAGAAAGCTTTTTTTTTTTTCCAAACAGATTAAGTGTAAAAGAGACTACATAGAAAGGTAGCTTCCATCAATATGGTGGGGGGTGGATTAGAACCTGAGTTGCACAGATGGTGTTTTGTTTGTTTGCTTTGTATTCTTTTTTAAATTTTTTTAAATATTTATTTATTTCCTTCTGTTGCCCTTGTTGTAGTTGTTATTGCTGATGTTATTGATGTCATCATTGTTGGATAGGACAGAGAGAAATGGAGAGAGAAGGGGAAGACAGAGAGGGTGGAGAGAAAGACACCTGCAGACCTGCTTCACTGCTTGTGAAGTGACTCCCCTGCAGGTGGGGAGCTGGGGCCTTGAACCGGGATCCTTATGCTGGTTCTTGTGCTTTGCGCCACATGCTGCGCTACCGCCCAAACTCCCTTTGCTTTGCATTCTTTGAGAAAGTCAAGACACCCCATGGCCAGCCAGATCACAGTTTGATATTTCCTATAATCAGATCC
This sequence comes from Erinaceus europaeus, assembly GCF_950295315.1. Lineage (NCBI taxonomy): Eukaryota > Metazoa > Chordata > Mammalia > Eulipotyphla > Erinaceidae > Erinaceus > Erinaceus europaeus. The sequence goes on from NC_080168.1 coordinate 41,973,146, forward strand.
TGGTCTGCCTTGCTTGCTTGCTTGCGTGGACCAGAGCCCAGCAGATCCATCCTCTGTGGTGGGAATCCCATTAGGAAGCAATCAGCCTGCTGGCCTGGGCTTTGTAGAAGCAGGACTGGGTGGGGGGGGGGGGGAGGGTGCAGGAGGGAAAGCAGTGGAAAGTGGGTGCTGGAGATAGGCTGGTCTTGGAGAGACATCCCAGCTCTGCAGTTGGCTGTGTGATGCTGTCAGGTCTCTAGACCTCCCTGAGCCTTATATATTTTCTTTATTTTCTTAAATGTATTTATTCCTTTTTGTTGCTTTTGTTTTATTGTTGTAATTATTATTGCTGCTGCTATTGATGGTGTCGTTGTTAGATAGGACAGAAAGAAAGAGAGAGGAGAGGAAGACAGAGAGGAGGAGAGAAAGATAGACACCTGCAGACCTGCTTCACTGCTTGTGCAGAGACTCCCCTGCAGATGGGGAGCTGGGGGCTTGAACCGGGATCCTTCCTCCGGTCCTACAAAGCTCTCTTTCTATCCATGCTCCATACATTTACTGACTTATTTATTTGGCAGGCTAGTTGATATCCATGGGTCCTTGAGCTTTGCACCACATGTGCTTAATCTGCTGCACTACCGCCCGACTCCCCAGCCTTATTTCTTAATACCTGTCCTTGGGCATACCCTCACAAGTGTCTTACCTTTCTACTCTCTTCCTTTCTTTGTTCACCTAGTGCACACTCAGTGCCCTTCCTCTGGAGAGTTCTCTTTGGGTGATCCAGAAGAATGCCCTGCCTCCTCTGGTGACAAGTCTGCATATCACCAAGAATAAATGGCAGAAGTGCTGTGATCAGTTAGTGATGTCTGCAATGAGTGCCAGAAAGGAGAGGGGTTGCACTTTTGCTAAGTACACATAAAACCAGTCAAAGAAGCTGTAATATGCTATTAATGTTTACCTAAAGTTTCATTCAGATGCTTGTCCCCTGGAATGAGCTTTCCTGCATTTCGTCTTCCTCGTTATTTCTTGGTATTTTCACCTACCCTTTTCTACTAAGCTACTATCTTAAAAGATAAAGGGGAGTTCTTTTTGATGGGAAAGGCAGGCAGCTCTGTGAAGAATGCAGGGTCTGCATGTTTGAGGCCCTGAGTTAATCCTCCAGCACTGATTATATTAATGATGCTTTAATTCTTTCTCTCCCTCAACCCTTCTCTTAAATTAAAAAATTAATATTTGTTAACAGAAGAAATACTCTTTCTTCTATGCTAACTTCTTTGTTTCCACCTGTCCCAATCTGAAAATATTAAAGCTTCAGACGCATGCATCCACTGACTTCTTACTATTTCCATTCTAATTTGTTAAATCCATCTCATTGGACTTTTAATGTGGCATATATGTGTGCTGAATTTTAGTGCAGTGCACTTGAAATCTATCTAATGTTTCCCATGCTATATGATTTTAATTAAAAATTGAATCAGGGGTTGGGTGGTAGTGCAGCTGATTAAGTGCACATGGTGAGAAGTGCAAGGACAGGCTTAAGGATCCCGGTTTGAGCCCCAGCTCCCCATGTGTGTGTGTGGGGGGGCGGGGGTCTTTTCATGGGTGATAAAGCAGGTCTGCAGATGCCTTTCCCTCCCTCTCTCTGTCTCCCCTTCTTTTTTGATTTCTCTCTGTCCTATCCAACAACAACAATGACAATAATAACAATAACAACAACAAGGGTAACAGAAAGGGCAACAAAATGGGAAAAATGGCCTCCAGGAGCAGTGGATTCGTAATGCAGGCACCGAGCCCCAGCAATAATCCTGGAAGCAAAAAAAAAAAAAAATTAATTAGGGCTGGCAGACTGTTCACCCAGTAACATGCATATTTTACCATGCATGAAGACTCCTGTTCAAGTCTCCTGACACCACATGGGAGCACCATGCAAATAGGAAACTTTGGAAGTGGTAGAGCAGTGCTGTGGTGTCTGCCCTCTTATTTGCTCTCTGTCTTTGCCTCTTTTCCTTTGTCTGGAAAAAATACAATGAATGAGTCCACTGGGAGCAGTGAAACTGTGCAGGTGTGAAGCCTAAGAGAAGAACTGGCGGAGAAAAATAAAGAAAGAAGGAGGAAAGGGGTCAGGCAGTGGTGCATCTGGTTAAGCACACACATTACAGTGCAGGAGGACCCAGGTTCAAGCCCCGGGTCCCCATCTGCAAGGGGAAGGCTTCATGAGTGGTAAAGCAGGGCTGCAGATGTCTCTCTCTCTATCTCTCTATCTCCATCTCCCCTCTCAATTTCTGTCTGTCTCTATCCAATAATAAATCACTAAAAAAAAAAAAAAGAAAGAAAGAAAGAAAGGAGGAGGAAGAGGAGGGAAAAGAAGAACTAAAATAAAATAATGAACTCACCCCAAACAAATGTTCTGATCCTTCTCTCCTGATCTGCTTCTTTAATTACTTTTGCCATTTCTACAACTACATTTGTTTAAGGAAGCTGGCTACAAACCCTGGAGTGACCCTTGACCTTTTGCTTCTCCATAAACCCCACAGCTGGTCCGACACTCCATCCTCTTGATGTCTGTCTTCAGGATGCACCTGACTCATATCTCCCCCTCTCACCTCCAACACAAGCCTTTAAGTTCCAGCGGCCATCCTAGCTAACTTGGTTGAAGGGTAATTGTCTCTTACAGAATTTCTCTGCTTCCATTCATGCTTTCCAAATCTGTTCTCATCACAGCAGTCAGTGTGAGCCTATTTGTATAGGTTTTCCTACTCTTCTGTTTGAAGAAATCCTTCACCCATTTTGTTCCAGAACAAAAATTCAGGTCCTCTCAATAGCCCAATTATAGTCCAGGACCTTACTTCTCCCCAGTCTTTCCCTTGTTCACTCTAATTTAGTTAGATCATCTCCTTGCTCCTCCTCAGACCCAGGGCTCACTCCTTTCTCAAGGCCTTTGTATGTGTTATTTCCTCTCATATCTAATCATAGCACTTAAAAAAAATTTTTTGTAATAATCACTTGTATGCTTCCCTGGTCACCTTCAATTCTTTCCTCAGATGACCTTTTTTTTAGTCAGTTCCTTCCCCAGCTACCCTGCTTCCTCTCTGTCACCTTCTCTCCTTTGTCTCCAAAGCTCTCTTTCTTTTATCTTTATTTTTCATTTTATATATAAAAAGGAAAGATTGATAAAGCCATAGGATAAGAGTGATACAACTCCACACAATGCCCACCACTAGAACTCTGTATCCCTTCCCCTCCCCTGAGAGTTTTCCTATTCTTTAACCCTCTGGGAGTACGGACCCAAGGTCATTGTGGGATGAAGAAGGTGAAAGGTCTGGCTTCTGTAATTGCTTCCCCTCTTAACATGGGTGTTGACTGGTTGATCCATACTCCCAGCCTGTCTCTCTCTTCCCCTAGTGGGGTTCTGAGGAATCAGAGCTCCAAGACACATTGGTAGGGTTGTTTGTCCAGGGAAGTCTGGTTAGCATCATGCTAGCATTTGGAACCTGGTGGCTGAAAAGAGAGTTAACATATAAAGCCAAATTGTTGACTAATCATGAACCTAAAGACTGGAATAGTGCAGATGAAGAGTTGGAGGGGGTCCTCCATTTTCTAGATAGCTAGTAGCATATTTTAGTTATATTCCTGTGGCTATACTAGTTTTCTTTTTTTTCCCACTGAGCCTGAAATCTGAAATGCAGGTGATCCAAGTTATTATCTGGGGAGATGATGTCATGGCTGCTTAAAGGACCAGAAAGCTGATCAGGGAAGAGAGTAGCTCTCAAATATGGGAAAGGTGTATAGGTATTGTTGACTGTAAGTCCCATCCAAAGCTCTCTCTCTTTCTTTTTTTAAAATTTTTATATTTATTTATTTTCCCTTTTATTGCCCTTGTTGTTTTTCTTATTTTATTGTTGTTACAGTTATTATTGTTGTTGTTATTGATATTGTCACTGTTGGGTAGGACAGAGAGAAATGGAGAAAGGAGGGGAAGACAGAGAGGGGGAGAGAAAGACACCTGCAGAGCTGCTTCACCGCCTGTGAAGTGACTCCACTGCAGGTAGAGAGCCAGGGGCTTTAACCAGGATCCTTCAAAGCTCTCTTTCTGTCCATGCTCTATACATTTACTGACTTATTTATTTGGCACGCTAGTTGATGTGGTCGGTCCACTAAACTTGCAGCTATACAAGGTGTGGGACTTTAATTGCTTTGTTCTCTGGTTCTAGAACAGTGTCTGGTGCAAATGTAGCCAATCAAGGAGAATATGTTGAATGAACAAATAAAATAATGAATTTAACCAGTTGGACACTGTGCCTGGTGTATAGAAAATGTCTAAGAAACAGGAGCTTATTTCTCACATGGTCTGTTTAACAAGGATCAAATAGTATAATGAATGAAGAAGAAACAAGATGCATTCCTATGGGATGGGGCATCATATTAAGACCCTGCTGCCATTGTTATTATGTCTTGTATTGAACTCATGGACTTGGAGCAGAAGCTGACAGTCAGATAGCCTTGGCCTCTTATCTGGTGCAGGCTAGGTATCCAGATGACTAAGTCATTTTCAATGAGAGTAAGTGTGTTGATTGTGCTTGCCTGGCTGTATATAAGAGATAAATCTTCTACAGAATAACCACCAGGTTTCAGAAAGCTTAGCCACCTGAGACCATTTATTGCCAGGGAGAGCAGGCCTGGACACCTCACCGGCTGCAGGGGACATCACTGTCAAGATATAAACAGACAGACAGACAGACACCAAGAAAAGGTTAGAGCTGGCAAGGTAGCTCACCAGGATAGTGTGCCTGCCTTGTCATGCCTTCCACCCAGGTTCAAGATGGTCCCAACCTCACTGGAGGCAGCTTCGGTACTGTGATATCATTCTCACTCTCCCTTTGTTGCTCTTGTCCTTCTTTTGATCTGAAGAAGCTGACTCAGAGCAGTGAAGACTTGACAGTGAGAAAACAACAAAAGAAGAAGGAGAAGAAGAAAGATAAGGAAGGAAGGAAGGAAAGAAAGAGAAAAGTACATAAACAAGCTATAGAGGTTCAGATACACAAGGTTCAAATAAGGGGAATGCAGAAGGCCAAGTGGCGGCGCACTCACTTGAGTGTACATTACCATGCTCAAGGACCCAGGTTCAAACCCATGCTCCTCATCTGCAGGTGTTTATCTCCCTATCTCCCCCGCCTCAATGTCCCTCTTTTCTATGAAATAAAAATAAATAAATGAATAAATAAAACAAGAGTGGAAATTTAATATATTTCAGACCAAATGGTCAAAATTTTGTGAAAGCAAGCTTCACAGCCCTAGAAAATCATTTTCTTTTTATTATTATTTTATTTATTTATAAAATGAAAATATTGACAAAAGGGGTACTATTTCACACAATGCATACCACCAGAATTCCATATCCAACCCTCTCCCCTGATAGCTTCCCTATTCTTTATCCCTCTGGGAGTATGGACCCAGGATCATTGTTGGGTGTAGAAGGTGAAAGGTCTGGCTTCTGTAATTGCTTCCCTACTGAACATGGGCATTGGCAGTTTGATCCATACTCCCAACCTGTCTCTCTCTTTCCCTACTGGGGCAGGGCTCTGGGGAAGAGGGGCTCCAGGACACATTGGTGGGGTTGTCTTCCCAGGGATGTCAGGTTGGCATCATGGTAGCGTCTGGAAACTAGTGGCTGAAAAAGTAGAAAATCAATTTCCGTGAATCCCTCCAGCTCCCAAAAATACTGGAAATGGCCTTATTACTTACATGGCTACAAGTAACCATAGAGATATGAGGCAGTGAAAGGCTAATCTCTTACTGTTCAATCTGCCTCATCCTTGCTCAGCTCTCTTTTGTACACTCACAGATCTTTCCTCTCCAATTCTGAATAAGCCATTTCTTATTACTCTTTAATGGACCTCTTCCAGAGATTTGCAAAAATATTTCTTTTTTCTTTCTGGAAAGAAGATAAAACTGAAAGTGCCCTATGTTGGGTGATGAGATGTAGTGAAGAAGTCTAAACGGGACAAAATTTGTAAGTTGATGCAAAAGGGCGTTGGGTTAACCATAGAGCTAACAAGTCAAGAGCTAACAAGTCAGACCTAAGTCAGATCTCAACTATGCTCCTCTGTGGGACAATTTCTGAGGAATGGTCATCATTTGCTGTATTTTCCAAGACACTTCTTTTGTCTACAATGGCCTTCAAGACTTAGAAGGGGGCTCTACTCTCTCTCTTTCCAAAAATACATGTAAGCAAAGATGCCAATAAATAAAAATATGATAAATAGACTTGGTAGTTACCAAAGTTATTGATGGAAAGACCACAGTAAGTATGCATGTTCTTCTCATCAGTGACTGATTTAATCAAGATTAACAACCAAATGATTAGGTATTATATTTTGAACAAACTAAGCTTCACAGTTACAGAAGGCAGACCTTCCACCTTCTGCTCCCCATAAAGATCTCTAGTCCATACCACCATACTCTCAGAAGGATAACGATAACTTCCTTTGGAAGGGAGGAGATATGGAACTCTGGTGGTCAAACTGTATGGAATTGTACCCCTCTTATATCACAATCTCATCAATAATTATTAAATCACTAATAAAAAAGAAAAATAAAAAAGAAAGGGGCTTCTGAGTCCTAATGGGTTAAGAACCTATTAAGATTCATAACAGAATAGGAGAAATGATATTTTATTGAGTCCAGGACTGGCTGAGACTCTGGAGAGATGACTTCAGAGGGGTAATGAAAGCCACTTCTGCCAGTTATTTCTAGAGGATTTTCTCAGAACCACATCATCTATTTCATCTATATCTCAACCCCCTGACACATAAAGAATAAATAGCCTTCTTTTATCAATATGTATGCTCCACAACCAAAGGGGGAACAGCCAAGTCTCAGCATAAGAAGTCATTTGTATTTTGTGATAGCTTCCTGTTTATGGGTGTCAGATCAAAATGCCCACTTCTTCTTCTAGCGTTTGCCAAAGTGCCCACTAAAGAGCAAGAAGTCCCTCAGGGAATGGGATTCCTGCACCCATCTCTTCCTATCCTCTTCTGAAACTTTGCTCCATCAGTTCCCTCCATCTCTTTTCTCTTCAGACTCTGCTGGTAGATTCTGTTCCTGTCTTTGGCTGAGGAATGTGCTCAGGTATTCTGAGGAAAGCAGCTCTGGCTACAGTTGCTTTCTTCTCCTCCTCCCCTTCCTCCTCCAACTTCTTCACAAATGACATCACACTTGCTTTCTCTAAGTCCTCACTTTCAATTTCCCTGTTGAGTTTCTCTAGCTTGCTTTCTACCCTGCCTTTCATATTGAATGTGATCTCTCTAAGGTCATCCTTGACTTTCTTCCTTAAAGACATTGATTTTTGCAGGGAAATGACTTACTAGACTATTGTTGTCATATGTCCAGTATCCTAAGGCAGAAGAAGAGGACAAGTTGATGGAACATGCAGTATGCTGATCCTTCTCATGGGAAGATACAAAACTGTACAACACTTTCTTTTCTTTTTTAGTATTTTTATTCGTGGTTTAATAATGATTGACCAGATTGTACAATAAGAGGGGCTCAATTCTATACAATTCCCACCACCAGAGTTCTGCATTCCACCTCTTCCGTGGGGCACTTCCCTGTTTTTTATCCCTCTGGGAGTATGGACCAAAATTCTTTATGGGGTGCAAGAGGTGGGAGGTCTGACTTCTGTAATTGCTTCTCTGCTGAACATGGGTATTGACAGGTGATTCCATACCCCCGGCCTATTTCTATCTTTCCCTAGTGGAGCAGGGCTCTGGGGAGGTGGAGTTCCAGGACACATTCGTCAGGTTATCAGCCCAGGAAAGTCAGGTTGATGTGTAGTAGCATCTGCAACTTGATGCCTGAAAAGCAATAAGATAAAAATCAGGAAAAACTGTTTAATAATCAGGAACTTAAAAGTAAGAACAGAGCAGATGGAACTAAGAGTCTTTGTGTGCAAAGAAGCTAGGAAGTCTATTTTAGGTATATTCCAATAAGGTATATTTACTAATTTTTTCCTGAGTCTGACAGCTAACATGCAGATGGGGTGAAAGTATTGTCTACAACCCTTTATTTTCTAAAGGTTCACCAGTGATATTTTCCTCTCCTTGCATGGAGTGTTCTACAGAAGATCCCCTGTGTTCATAGTTTTGCAGTGTTTAAAAATATATTTTTTTCAAAAGAAGGAGAGTTTGAGGAAGAGGAAAATGGAGAGAGAGAGAGAGAGAGAGAGAGAGAGAGAGAGCGAAGGAGGAGGAGGAGAAAAGAGAAAGAGAGAGAGAGATCAGAGCACTGCTAAGCTTTGGCACATGCGGTGCCAGGATCATGTGTGGTGTTTTATCTACAGAGTCCTCTCTTGTAGAGTCACAGTGATTTAACTTTCCACATTTTCATTGCTCATGTTCAATGCTGGTCTGAATTTATTGTGTATAATATAGTATTTTGTCAGAGGGAAAACATTCACACAATTCCTGTTATAGCATATTGCTATACTTACTTTGTCTTGTTACTACAGTGTCACAAAAGAGATATATTCAGTTAGGTGGTTCCTGTAGGAGAAGACCCATAAGAGATTATAGGAGATTCTATCGTAAAATCTCCTATTGGAATCATTCTATTCAATGCAAATGACTCTTTGTGTCATTCCTTTTAAAAATTTTTAAAAATATTTATTTATTTCCTTTTGTTGCCCTTGTTTTATTGTTGTGTTATTATTGTTGTTGTTATTGATGTTGTTGTTGGATATGACAGAGAGAAGTCAAGAGAGGAGGGGAAGACAGAGAGGGGGAGAGAAAGATAGACACCTGCAGACCTGCTTCACTGCTTGTGAAGCGACTCCCCTGCAGGTGGGGAGTCTTGGGCTCAAACCGGATCCTTAAGCCGGTCCTTGTGCTTTGCGCCACGTGTGCTTAACCTGCTACACTACTACCCGACTCCCTCTTTGTGTCATTCTTACCTAGCACTCATTTATGCAATCAAATATATATATATATATATATATATATATATATCACTTCCCTGTCCCAGAGACTATGCTAGTTGCTTTATCAATACTTACCTATTTACTTTTATATTGATTCTATGACTAAATATAATCATTATCTGAGGTGTGAGACCAATCAAATTTCATAAAGCCACACAGATAGTAAGTGATAGAGCTGGGAGTCAAGCCCAGTCTGAGTCCAGAGTCCACACCACAGTTCATCCTGTGGTTCCTACCAGCTAGCCAACTTAAGTCAAGTTTTGAGCCTAAGTATAAAATGGCTTCAGTCTATACATTGTAGGCAAGGAGCTCTTAGCTCTTTGCTTTTGACCCATTTGCCATGGAATAGGTACAGTTTGGTATCAAATTATTAAGGCAGATATGCAGGAATGGATCTGTGTTTGCTTATGCCCTGCCTCCCCAATAATGGAAGATATAATTAACATGTTGCACAAATCTCGAGGCATTGAATTTAAATTGCTAGTTGGAGTACCTCATGTAGAAAACATCCATTAAGCCTTGTAATGTGCCAGCCAGCAGAGAAGAAAGGTAGGGACAGTTGGGGATTGGCAATTGTAAAGTCAGAATAGATTCAACACATTGGAGGACAATCTGGATGTATTAATGACAGTACACACAGTACACTTGCAATGTCTCACAGACTCAGATATTCTTCTGGAAACTTGATGTGTAAGAACTTACTTTGCAGGTGGAAAAACTATATATAGTTCAGAGAGGTGAAGTAACTTGCCTAAGACCACTCAACAAATGGGGAAACTGGGTTTGCACTCGGGCACGTCACCTCAGATTTTATGCTAATATTTGCCATACTTCCTTGATCTGGGTTCACAACACAGCAGTAGAGAGAATGGGGGTGCTGTTTGTCACCCTTCACTGAAATCTTTATGGGTAAATTCTACAGGAGTCCAAGAGGAGAGAATCCTAGTGTCTGGTCATTTTGCTGTGACAAAAAGAGCAAGTCTCTATCTTGGTGACCCACTCAAACCTAAGGAGACAAGGGAGGCTCTGTGGTGTGTCCGTGGCATCACAGAAGGGACCTGTTGCTCTTCAACTCCTGAGTTCATTAAGTGCTGGGAGCCAAAATTCTGAGTCTACAGTAGCATCCTCCCACTAAAAAGGGGGGGGGCATGTTTATTCTCATGTAGCCACACTTGAACTGAATAATTCCCCTTTAATCTTCATAAGGGAGCAAATAAAAACTTAAGTTGGGGCAAAATAACTCACTTAGATAATGCTCTGTTGCCCTGTGTGTGACCCAGATTTGAAACCAGTGTCCCCTAATACTGTGATTTCGCTTCCTCTACTCATTACCTACCCTTATTTTTCTGTCACTATCTGGGGGGAAAAGACTTTAATTTAACAAAAATTGTAAGGTAAGAATAAGTTGGACCAGGTGATGGTGCACTTGGGGGAGTGCACAATTTACCATGCACAGGGGCCTGGGTTTAAGCCCACAGTCACAACCTGCAGGGGGAACTTTCTAGAATGGCAAGGCAGTGCTGCAAGTGTCTCTCCTTATCTCTCTCTATATATCTCCCCTCATTTTCTCTCTGTCCTATCAAGTAAAATAAACATAAAAAATAATAAAAAGGAAAAATGTATGGCAGTAATTTGCACACTGAAAAGGGTATTGGATAAAGAGTTAAATAAATCTATCTAAAAGTCTACTAGAAACTAGATTATTCATTTGAGGCAATTCCCTGATACTCCATGAACTTTCATTTAATCATTTGCACAGTAAAGGTAGAGAAAACTAACAGTTCTTAATTGCCTTTTTTAGTCTAAGGTGTTATTTTAGGTACTTTGCCCATGTTGACTCATTTGCTCTGCTGAATATTGGTAATTGAAAAAACAAAAGCCTAGAGATATGAAGAATGTGTCTTAAAAAAAAAAAAAGAATAGGGAGTCAGGCGGTAGTGCAGCAGGTTAAATCCAGGTGGTGCAAAGCTCAAGGACCGGCCTAATGATCCCAGTTCAAGCCCCCAACTCCCCACCTGCAGGGCAATTACTTCACAGGCAGTGAAGCAGGTCTGCAAGTGTCTTTCTCTCCCTCTCTCTGTCTTTCCCTCCTCTCTTAATTTCTCTCTGTCCTGTCCAACAATGACATCAATAACAACAACAACAACTACTACAACAATAAAACAACAAGGGCAACAAAAGGAAATAAAAAAAAAGAATGTGTCAAAGTTAGCATTAACATTTATGAGCGCTTTCAATTTATCTCCTTTTCTGCATGTTATCTAATCTCTGATAGCTGCAAGTCTATCATTCCAGAATTGTACAAGTGCACAAAGGCAGGCAGTGCTGCTATACAGCTGCTATTTAGCTAGCCACCACCACGTTAATTCATCGTTACAACATCTCTTGGGTGTTTTCCTTGGATTCTGACTTACCTAATCCATACAATAGTAAAGTTCTTTTTATTTTTAAAAAAAATCATGACCAAATTTTAGATTTATTCTACTCTATGATAGCTGCTTTTATTGCATAGCAACTCACTAAAGTGGACACCTTGAACACATTCTCACGGGAGTGTCACTCTAGGGAGTGACAGGTGTGTGTGTGTGTGTGTGTGTGTGTGTATGTGTTTGTGTGTAGGGGGAGAAAATTTGATTATAGGCATTGTTTGCAGGGTCTATTTTAATCTCTGGAATAGCTGAAAAGACTTGAGGTAAAGACAAGCAGGGACCCGTTTTCGGCAGTGGGTGTTTTTCCATTCTTATGTATGTCATTATGTCTCCTGCTGAAAATCCAGAAGTTGCTTTGTCCAAAAGGACACTGACATCCTATCCTATGCTTTATTTGACATCTTATAAGGCATGCTTAACCACATGGGGTGAACTTCAAACAGCTCAGCTATAGGAATGCGTGTCTGGTTTGAACACCAAGGTCAACTCCAGTGTACTTCCTTATTTTAACCCCCAGAGGAGATGAAGACACCTGGGAACACATCCTACCCCTCCCCTTTACTTTTCTTCATGATGGAAAAGGGGCATCGGCTATCCACGCACTTAACTATCACCCATTACACCTAGAAGTTGTCATCCCAGGGCCAGTTGTTTGGGTATTGGTAGCAAAGTCCACTGTGGACTTTTGATGGTTTCTCCAAAAGCAATGTGAGTGAAGTGATCACTGGATCAGCACGTAGCTGCGTAGCTGTAGTTAACGAGATAGATTCATTGGGAATGAAGACACTCAAAAGATATCCTTGCACCCCCATATTCATTGTGACCACACTCACAGTAGCCAAGACCTACAGACACTCTGAGGATAAGTGAACAGATAAAGGAATAGTGGATATAAAACCACACAGTAGACTACAGGTAGTTACAAGAAGCTGAGGAAATCCGATTATTGGTGACAACGCTGAAAGTATGGACCTTGAAAGTAACACAGAAAAAGAAAAATACTGTATATTCTCTAGGGGAGTTGGGCAGTAGCACAGTGGGTTAAGTGCAGGTGGCGCAAAGCACATGGACCAGAGTAAGGATCCCAGTTCAAGCCCCAGGCTTCCCACCTGCTGGGGAGTCGTTTCACAAGTGGTGAAGCAGGTCTGCAGGTGTCTTATAAAAAAAAAAAGAAAAAAGAAAATAAAAATACTGTATAATCTCATTATAGCTACACACATATGTATACATGTTTTAAAAACAAATAAGCAAAACTTATAGAAAAAAGAGATTAGACTTGTACAGTTACCAGAGATGCAGGGAGGTAGGAGAGGAGAAAAGAATTAGAAGAAGGTCACTGAAAAATAAAACTTTCTAGCTAGAAAGCACAAAATACCAAGGATAAAATGTACAATATTATGGCCATAGCACTTGTGGTCGAGTGTGTGTGTGTGTCTGTGTGTGTGAGAGAGGGGGGTTGGGGGGGTGAGGGGTTAGGGGAAGGGAGAAGAGTGTCTCTAGTTCAACCACTTAATTTTATTGGAAGAAATATCCTGGAAATAGTTTAGATGATTTTTCCACTGTTGCAAATTAATTTGTTAAGTGAATATGGCACATCAACCAGAACAGGAGACTTCTGCAAGTGAAAGGGGATAACAGTGGTTATGAGACTAGAATAGAGGTAAATTAAAAGATGAGAGTGCCTCATGGTAAGTATGACCTAACCAAACCAAGAATTCTTGTCTTCATTACTTTTCTTCCCTGTTCCTTCACTTGGTATTAGCCTCACCTGCCTCTGATCTCTGTTTAGTAGCTCCCTCTTCCACATTGCTGTTAGAGTCTTATATTCATTCACCTACTCCATAAATAAAGAGTGAGCATCTACTTTACCCTGAAACTTAACTATTCTTAAAGTTCTTCCAGTCCTTTTATTTATTTATTAGATAGAGACAGAGATAAATTGAGAGGGGGAAGTTAGAGAGGGAGAGAGACAGAGAGACACCTGCAGTCCTGCTTCACCACTTGTGAGGCTTTCCCCCTACAGGTGGGGACCAAGGGCTTGAAAACAAGGTCCTTACACACTGTAATGTGAGTGCTTAGCCAGATGTGCCACTGCCTGGTCCCCTTACAGTCCTTTTAAATGTCTAGTTACTACCTTCAATTAAAAATTTCTTATGTACATAAAACCAATAAGAAGATTGAGAAAGCTACCACTATAGAAGTCAATACAACAGTTGCTATTTTCAAGACAGAATTAGTAAGACTTATTTGATTGCATAGCACATATGAGCTTATTCAGCCATGATTATCATGACTTAGACATAGATCTTACTTTGAGTGTAGTTGACTTAGCTGGCTTCTGTGAGAGGAATGGCCATATGTGGCTAGTGGGGTATTGCAGAAACACCTGTGCACCAAGTTCAAGGTGTATTCCTACCAAGAATAGGCACATGAATTGAAGTTCTATGAAATAAGCAGACAAATGCAGACAGATGTAAAACAACAACAGTGTCCTGGCATCCAGTTGAGTGTCTAGACTTTACTGGTTCAAGTCCTCAGTTCCCACCAGTAATAGGGGAAGTTTCATGAGCATTGGAGCAGTGCTACAAGTGTCTCTCATGCTCTGTCTCTCCACCCTCAATTTCTCTCTGTTTTTATCAAAAAAATAAGGGGGTATAGCAAGTTATTTTTAGAGCAATTTCAAGCTGAGAGCAAAGTTGAGCTCTGGCACAGAGATTTCCACATGCTTTCTCCCCCCCCACCAGGTAATGCTTCTCTCATTAGCAACATCCCTCACCAGAGGGAAATTTTGTAACAGTTGATGAGTCTGCACAACACAGCACTGTAACTCAAAGTCCATAGTCCATCTTCTGGTTCACCCTTAGTGTGGTGCCAAGCTAGTAATTTCAAGGTAAAGTTTCTAGCTTGGTCAATGATCATGCAAATTAAAGCTTTACTTTATGGAAATATGAGACAAACCCCAGCCTAGTTCATCTTTTTACTGGAAGTTTCACAACTCTTGTTAGATTCTCAAGCAATTGCTATCAGTTGTTTAATGCAGACCATTTTTCACCTCAAATGTGAACTGTCACTGCTGTTGTTTGTTTCAGAGATAGAAGTGATATTGAAACTTCTGCACCCCATTATGGGTTTTTTGTTTGTTTTTGATCAATAAGTATCTAGTGCCAAAATAGCACCTAAAGTAATGAAATCACTAGATTCCTAGTCACTAGGTAATCGCACATGAATCTTCTGACTTTGTCATGTACTGTATCTTTTTTTTTAATTTATTTATAAAAAAATATTCAAGACCATAGGATAAGAGGGGTACAATTCCACACATTGCTCACTAACAAGAGTTCCATATCCTATCACTTCCCTTGAAAGCTTTCCTATTCTTTAGGACCCAGGATCATTCTGGAGTGCAGAAGGTGGAAGAGCTGGCCTCTGCAACTGTTTCTCCACTGGACATGGGCATTGACAGGTCGATCCATACTCCCAGCCTGTTTCTGTCTTTCCCTAGTGGGGCAAGGCTCTGGAAAGGTGAAGTTCCAGGGTGCATTGGTGAGGTCATCCTTCCCCAGAAAGTAAGGTTGGCATCATGGTAGCATCTGCAATTGATATCTGAAAAAGCATTAAAATATAAAACAGAACAAATGTTTTAATAATCAGGAACCTAAGGCCTCCACCACTTGTGGAAGATGAGTCCAGTAATGGGTGCAGCCTAGAATGTTCCTGCGAACTCAGACCTACAGGGATACAGAGTTTACACAGACTCTTGCACTGAATATGGGCCCCAGATCAAACCAATGGAGTTTACAGTTAACAATATTTATAGACGTTTCTTATACTTGGGAGATACTCTACTCTGATCCAGCTTTCCAGTCCTATTTCCAACTCTGACACCATCTCCCCAGACAATACCTTTGGTCCACCTGCATGTTGTCAGGTTCAGGCAAAAATTAGTGAAGTCATAGGCCCCTAAAATAGATGTACTGTGTCTTTTGATGAAGTTTAAATCTCTAGGCTCTTCAACTATAGAGAAAGGGAAAAACAACACTCCCACCAATAACAGACTGGGAAATCTAGTGTAATATTAGATATAATGCACTTAACTTAGTAGTTGATGTAGTAAGCACTTAGTAAATGAATGCTGCAGTTTCCAATTCCCAGGTTTTATATAAATATACTCCGTAAATGCTTGGTTATTATTTGAAATAATGATACAGACAGTAATCTTGACATGACTGACAGAATCATTTGATTAGTGCATCATGAAATTCAAGTTCTGTATTTCATTACTGGACACTTAATTTTTTTCATAGCACTGTTGTGCTCTGCCTTATGTGGTGCTAGGAACTGAATCTGGGAAATTGGAGCCTCAGGTATGAAAGTCTTTCTGCATAATCATTATGCTGTCTCCCCTACTCCCTGAACAAGGTTTCAAGACCTCAAGTTATGCCTACACATTCTATTCAGTGATTGTATGAGTAACAGAAGTTTGCTTCTATTTTTTTAGATTTTTATTTATAAAAAGAAAACACTGACAAAAAACCATAGGGGAAGAGGGGTACAACTCCACACAATTCCCACCACCAGAACTCTATATCCCATACTCTCCCCTGATAGCTTTCCTGTTCTTTGTCCCTCTGGGAGTATGGACCCAGGGTCACTATGAGGTACAGAAGGTGGAAGGTCTGGCTTCTGTAATTGCTTCCCCGCTGAACATGAGTGTTGGCAGGTTGATCCATACTCCCAGCCTGTCTCTCTCTTTCCCTAGTGAGTTGGGGCTCTGGGGAAGCAGGCCTCCAGAGCTTATTGGAGCTTCATCTGCCCAGGGAAAGTCTGGTTGGCATGATGGTAGTATCTGGAACCTGGTGGCTGAAAGAAGAGTTAACATATAAAGCCAAACAAATTGTTGACTAATCATGAACCTAAAGGCTAGAATATTGCAGATGAAGATTTGGGGGTCTTCTTTTTGAAGATAGCTATTAGGCATATTTTGGTTATATTCCAAAAAGATCTTGACTATACTAGTTTTTTTTTCCCTGTTCCTAACATCTGATATGCAGGTGGATCCAAGTTATTGTCTGGGGGGATGATGTCATGGCTAGAAAAGGACCAGAGAGCTGCATCAGGGAAGAGAGTAGCTCCCAAATATGGGAAAGGTGCATGAATATTGTTGAGTGTAAACCCTGTCGATTTGATCTGATCTGGGGTCCATATTCAGCTTAGGAGCCTATGTGACCTCTGCAAGTCTGCTTCTGTTGGCAGCATTTTACATCAGTGAGATGTGTTTGAGTCTGTGTTAGCAATAATATTAGTCACAGTATGATAATATGTACAGAAGCATTATTGTTAGGAGCTAGACTTTATACTTCACATATTATATTGACTCAAATAAATAGACACTTGTTGGTGCCCTGAAGAGATGATAGACTGGGCCCTTTAAAGTTCTTTGAATCTAACACAATTCAGACTGAGTCAAGAAAGCATGCTTAACCTAGCTAGTCAAATAATCAACATGTGCTGTTCGTCTTCAGGAACACTGGGATAAAGTGTTGTCAAAGAGCTGATAGGCAATCTTAGAACACTTAAATTTCCAAAATTAAATCACTCAAAGCATTTCCTTTTTACTAGAGCACTGCTCAGCTCTGGCTTATGGTGGTGCTAGGGATTGAACCTGGTACTTTGAAGCCTCAAACAGGAAGTCTTTTTCATAACCATTATGTTATCTCACCAATACCCCCCTCCATTCTAAAGCTTTTTGTTGCAAATAAATTGCAATAAAAGGAACTCAGTAATAAATGGATGGAACTCTTAACCATCACATTGTTGAATAAATAAAACTAAGATGGTTTACAATCCATGAATCCCTATACATTTACTTCTAAATCTAAGCAGAAATTAAATGAATCAATCCTTAATTTGCCTGCACAAAGTCCACTTGGCTCTCCATTTTCACTGCTGCTTTTAACGGTAGTAAGTTGTTGCTTTTTCACTTCCTTTTAAAACCCACTGATCTCTCAAGTCTGAGTTCTTTCAAATCCAACTTATGTTTCTTTCCAGCACACACAAGTCACATGAGTAGGCCAGGAAGGGGGGGGATTTCAGAAAGCACGGTTCTTTTGAGGAGTCACCCTGCCTGCTGCAAAATTATTTGACTGAAAAGATTTTTCTTTTGGAGGTGAAAATGACAATTAAGGTCGACCTCCTCTGCTCAAATTAAAGAGAGAGAGAGAGAGAAAGAGAGAGAGAAAGAGAGAGAGAAAGAGAGAGAGAGAGAGAGAGAGAGAGAAAGGAGTGTAATGAAGAATTTGACTCCTTCCTCTAATTTTACAAGTTCAATGGTAATCTAACCGTGCCATTCATTTACAGAAACCATTAATTTTACTATGTGGCTGAAAGTAGTAGGCCTCAGCTTTCATTCTCTTACTTTTCCCCCTCCCTTAGTCTTTGTGTGTGCACCTGTTCGGACCACTTTAGCATCCCATTTGTAAAACTTTGGATAATCCTCTGGCATTAACCCTGGTGTGATAATACTTCTGTTATTCAGCAGCCTAATTACAAAGGACAACACAGATAAAACACAAGTCTTATTTTTTAATAGCCGATTTGCCAATTTCGCCAAGCTCCAACGCAAATGCGCTCCAAATCTTGCTGAGTTTCAATTTAATATGTACTTGTCCAACCGGTGGAGTGCCGGTACTTCAGAGCAGTCCTTTTGTTGTCAGATGTGTGGACACCTCATTCCTGCTCCCACCTTCACTCCTTTTTAAAATAGAGATGTCAGGACTCCATTTTTTTTCTTTTAATATACAGTTTCATCATAGAACTGAAGTGTTTTAAAGCATTCTCCAACAGCATCAGGGGACAACTGTTGACACATTCCAAGAACAAAACAATCAGAGAATGAAGGTGTTTGGCTCAAAAGAGTTATTTTCTTCAATTAAGCTAATTGAAACAGGGACAAGTCACACTTTGGAACTGAAGGCTTTTTTTTTTTTTTCCTGACAGTAGTATTCTCAGATTGAGAGTTCAGCAAAGAAAAATGTGTCTAACACTTCTCTTTTGGCTTAAGATGGAAAAAGAGAGGACTGTATTTAATTCATGGCAAACTCAAGGAAAGAAGCATTGCTTGAGTACAGATAAGCCTCCCACCATCTGGGTACTTAACTCAATTTCTTTGATCAAGAAATTGGACTGGCGATCTGGCAACAGAAAACAATCTTAGGAGTTCAGGGCACTTCCTGGTTAGAAGGAGAAGATCCTGAAGTTTTGAGGGATTGGCTAAGTCTTTCCCATTTTGGAGTGGGGGTATACAAAGAGTACAGTGCAACCATAACACAGCCCCATCACTTTCTTAATCCCTCGATTTTGAAACCCTAAGTTACTCCAGGGAAATTTAATACATATGTTTCTGATTTGCTTATACTGCTTCATCGAAAACGCCATTTCCATTTCGTAAGAGCAACTTGATATGTAAGAAGCCTTCTCAGTCTTCTCTCTAAGCCTTTTATTTTGCTCCAGGAAGTCACGTTTTCTTCATGTTCAGCAGAATTGGAGGCAATGGCGATCATTATTTGAGTGTAATGGTCATAGTCACAAAACTGGCAGAAGTGAGGACTTGGGCAAAACATATCATGCTCTTCCATTACAGCAGGAGACAAGTGGCAAACTCAAGGACTTTATCCAAAGTGGGAAGACATACACTAACTTCACAGACTAGTTCCATGAGTGCTTTCATTAAAATATCCCTACTTTTCAGCAATATAGTTGTCACATATTAAAGGTCAGATGACTAATCATCAACACAGTCATCTTGGTTTATTTACTTATTTATTTACTTTTAGAGAGAGAGGCCAGACCACTACTCAGCACTGGTGTATGATGGTGCTGAGGATTAAACCTGGTGCCTCAGAGCCTCAGGCATGAGAGTCTTTCGCAGAACCATTATGATGTCCCCCTGTCCTGTTTCTTATTTGTATGACGCTGGTGAAAAATAGGTAGAAGAGAAATCATCTTTAGAGCCTAAGACAGTCTAACTACTCAAGAAATTTGCATGTTTTGGGGGTCAAGTTCTACATCTGAACTATTGGTAGAAATAATTGTTCAATTTTAGAATCTAAAATCTGCATACTTTGTACAATATTATGAGTAGGAAACCATTCACCAAGAACTGAATAAAAAATTACTTATTTAGTAGAACTGGAGCCTCAAGTGTGTGTGATTTTACCATGTTGGGCTACTTTTTTTTTTCATTCGTATGGTGAGAGAGAGACAGAGAGAAAAGGAGAGGTACCACAGAACCAAAGCTTTCTCCTTGGGCTATGAATGATACCTGGTGGGTTTTGTCTCTAACCTATGAACATCTTAAATACTGCCTGATACCTTTGAAAGGGATGTACTTGCCCAGTTGAGGTGCTGGAGAGACAGCTCACCAGGTGGGGCACCTCCCTTCCCATATATGTGGCCCAAGCTCAAACCCTGGTGCCACATGAGAGTAACAGTGCACCAGGGGAAACTGTGGTGTTGTGGTCTCTCTCCCTCATTCTCTCCCTCTCTCCCTCTCCCTCTCCTTCCCTCTCTCTCCCTCCCTCTCTTTCACTCTCTCTCATTCTGAATTAAAAAGGCAGCCAGGAAGTACACAAGTCCCTGACTTTAGCTTTTCAGAAAAAAAAAAAGTTTTGGCATGGATTCATGGGGTTTGTGGTATTCAGTCCCTAATGGTCCTTGGTCATTCTCTCCTACCTTTTTGTCCTTGAGTAATTAGATCTCTTCTATACTGTGTGTTGTTGACATATACAACTAAGAAAACTTTGAAAAAATGGAAGGTGTTTTAGTAGTATGCAGAAGAACCCTCTCCCCTCCCCCCACCACAAGGACCCAGGCTCAAGCCCCCACTCCCTACCTGCAGTAGGGACACTTCAAGAGTGGTCTGCCCATGTCTTTTTCTTTCCCTCTTTATCTCCCAGCTTCCCTCTCAATTTCTCTCTGTCCTATCTAATAAAATAGAAAAGAGAAAGAAAGAAAGAAAGAAAGGAAGGAAGAAAGAAAAAAAAGAGAAAGAAAGAAAAAAAGGAAGGAAGAAAGGAAGGAAGGAAGGAAGAGAGAAAGAAAGAAAGAAAGAAAGAAAGAAAGAAAGAAAGAAAGAAAGAAAGAAAGAAAGAAAATGCCTGCTGGGAGCAGTAGATTTATAGTGCCAGCAACTGAGCCCCGGTGACAATCCTGGTGGCAATAAAAAATAAAATAAAATAAAGTAAAATAAAATAAAATAAAATAAAATGGGTGTGTGATAGCAGAGCATAAGAGATACTGTGCTCTCCACCTTGTTCTCTCTTAGGTTACTCGCACTGAGGGAAGCATTCACCAAGTTTAGGGACACTGCAGCAATCTATCAGAGATCCAGGTGGTGTGTCCATAAAAGATCACACAGGCAGCCATGACAGTGAGCTTTCTTGAGAAAACTGCAGAAGGCCATTTTGACAACAGTCTTTTGAGATCCTCAACCAGACTCACCTTTGCTGCCCTTGAGCCCCTGGCCTATAAACACTGTGAGATGAAGTATCTAAAGAAATCATACAATTTGTCAACAAAACCAAAACAAGAAGCCCAATAAAAATAAGCAAAAGATCTGAACAGGAAGTTCTCTAAAGAAGACATACAGGTGGCACATATATAGATGAAAAAAGAAAAAAAAAAACCTGCTCTACTTTACTTATTAGAGAGACACAAATTCAAATCACATTGAGGTATCACTTCATGCTTCTGAGTATGCCTCACATCAACAAAAAGGACATGATATATGTTGGCAAGGGTGTGGAGAAAAAAGGAACTCTGGTTTACTGTTGTTGGGGGTGCAAACTGGTGCAGCTCCTATGGAAAATATATAGAGAGTTCTTAATAAAATAGACTATGAAAATGCCTTATAATCAGCAATGTTACTCTTAGACATATATCCAAAGGACATGAAAAGACTAATTTGAAGTGATATGTGTGCCCCTATGCTCATAGTTGCACTGTTCACAATGGTTAAAGAATGGAAACAACTTAGATGCCAATTGACTGATAACTGGATAAAGAAATTATAGGATATACGTTCAGTGAAATTCTATTTAGCAATTTTTATAAAGATGATATTGTATTATTCTGGACAAAATGGATTGAACTGGAGGTGATTATGCTAAGTGAAACAAGAGGTGAAGTACAACTACTGGATGGTTTCACTCATATCTGAAATATAAATGACTAAAGAAAATGTATTTGCAAAAAATAGTAATTAGACTGTCTCTCAGACTTTGTGTGAGCTGTAGTGATTGTCAGTGGGAGGGGAGGAGTATACACAAGACTGACAGTGACTTAATATACACACACAAGTATGAAACTCTACCTCTGGACTCCTAGAATTTTGTAAACCAATGGTTAAATCACTAGTAATAAAAAATAAACCTAAAAAACACAATCAGTTTAGTGGATGTCTTCAGTTGCTAGATTTTGAGATAGTTTCTTTTCCTGAAGTAATACATATAGGTTAGTCAAGTACCTCAGAATCAGATTGGAACTCATAAGTCTATAAAGAGATACACACTTCTTACCTTACCATTGCTTCTCTTCTTATTCCTATTGTCCGTCTAAAAGCCATCAATGAGACGAATGTTTCATATAATAAATAGTTCTAACAATACTTTTCCCAGCAATATTTCACACAGACTGGAATGCAATTTGTGAAGGCTATGTATGTAAGCGTTCTTTTCCCTCTACTTATTTGCTCATTTATTTAGTTGCCACCAGGATTATCATTGCAATTCTGTGTCTGCACTACAAATCCACTGCTTCTGGCAGCCATTTCTTCCTTTATTTTTTAAATAGAGACAGGGAGAAATTGAAAGTGAATGGGGAAGATGAAGAAGAGAGGGGCCAGGTGGTGGCCCGCCTGGTTGAGCACACATGTTACAATGCGCAAGGACCTGGGTTCAACCCCCCGATCGATCCGCATCTGCAGGGGGAAAGCTTTGTGTGGTGAAGCAGGGTTGTAGGTATCTCTCTGTCTCTCTCCCTCTTTATCATCCCCTTCCCTCTCAATCTCTTGCTGTCTCTATCTAATAAATAAAGACAATAAAATTTTTTTAAAAGAGAGAGGGGAAGAAGAAAGAGACACTTACAGCACTGCTTCACTGCTCATGAAGCTTTCCCGGTACAATGGGGACCAGGGGCTTGAACATGTAATGCATGTTCTCTGCTGGGTTTGCTACTGTCAAGCCTCAAATATGTGTATTTTAAAGGTTCCCATTGATCTTGATTTAATGTCAGAAGTTCACAGCATGGCTTCCAAAGAAGCACACTATGTCATGAGCACAGACAAGCTACTCTTTGGAGATTAGCTGAAACAACTGCAGCTGTCCTTCTCCTCCACATGCTTAGTTGAGAGCATGGTGTGATGCATGAAAGGAAACTCCAGGCTGCCTGGAAGTGAGTTTCTGGCATCTGTCAGAGCTAGCAACATCCTAGATGACATAGGAGTGGTAAAGGACTGGGGTACTTTATGTCTTTATGAGGTGAGGTACAATTGCCATGACATCCAATGCACAAGCCTTAGGGAGTTTCAGCCCACCTGAAAGGTTGTTCCAAAGAACATTCAAATCCTTTCCCCATCATTTACTGGGTTGTGACTTTTGGTAAATTACTTCATCATTCTAAGTGTCATGCTCTGTCAATGGGCCTAAGAAATAATTCCTATCTTCTAGAGTTATAGAAGGCTTGAGTATAATAATCTACATTAAGTATTTAAACATGGTGTTTTGTGCAGCATCTTGTGTTGACTAAATGATGACATCTAGACTCATCATATTTGTTCTAATTCTGCCTATGATTCAAGTGGTTTGACATTTAATAATCTCTCCAGGAATAAAACTGGGGTGGGGGCTAAAACGTTTTGTTTTAAAGGGAGATATGTCCATTCCAATGGGGGGATTCTAGAATATTTACAAATGCTGTCTCTCAACCAGACAAGAGAGAATTTTATAAGGAAATCAGGAGGAAGCTAGAAAAGCAAAGTAAGTGTTTTTTTTTTTTTAAGAAAGATTTATTGCATTTAGACCAATGGATAACTTTTTTGTGGGGGAGGTGTATGGGGAGGGCATAGGGCTCTTCATGCAGGAGACAGTAATGCCATTATTCATGCAGTAAGCCAGCCCACTTCAACCGCTGGTCTTCACAGTGCTTACAAGTGTAATAATAATAATAAAAAAAGAATAGAAAAAAAACCCACTTGCTTCCTTTTTTTTTTTTATGAGTATTGACATTCTTGTGCAGTATTAGGAGAGCTAATTTAGCTTCCAGTTCTAAGAATTTTTGAATCTATAGCCAGTAATTATTGGCATTCAGAGGTACAAAAGAGGAAAACAAAGCCTGCAAATTCTAGCACATTCATGTGGGATTGGGAGCTGAATTAGGATCCTCACACCCCATTGAATGATCAGCCCCCCTATTAGAGCCTTATTAAAATGGTAATGATTATATGCCAGCTATAGGCAGGCAGCCGCACCTGTCAAAAACTACCCCCGATTATCCTGTTCATTGAACTGTCTGGCTCTTAAATCAGAGTCTCAGGTTTACTCCTCTATGAAGTTTTTTTTTTTCTAGGTTTCTCTCTCTGTCTTGAATTAAAAAAAAAGATACATGAAAAGAACATTTGGGGGTGGCGGATTGTGTCACAGAACACATCGTCTCCATTTTCTGTTTTTGTTTCTGCTATGGCAGCATAATATAGGAGCTACCCTCTCTTTCCTTTGAGGTGGAAATAGAAAGAATAAGGAAAAAAGAAAAAACAAAACAAAACAAAAATAAACTCCGAAAGTCCCACCTCAAGAAATTCTAATGTTAGTAAAAGGAAATACATTATATAATGAATTTGGAAACCAGTTTCAATTGAATGTCAGCAATATTATGATCAAGACATACATTCAGGGAGTCGGGCTGTAGCACAGCGGGTTAAGCGCAGGTGGCGCAAAGCACAAGGACCGGCATAAGGATCCCGGTTCGAGCTCCGGCTCCCCACCTGCAGGGGAGTCGCTTCACAGGTGGTGAAGCAGGTCTGCAGGTGTCTATCTTTCTCTCCTCCTCTCTGTGTTCCCCTCCTCTCTCCATTTCTCTCTGCCCTATCCAACAACGACAACAACAATAATAACTACAACAATAAAACAACAAGGGCAGCAAAAGGGAATAAATAAATAAAATAAATATTTAAAAAATTTTTTTTTAAAAAGACATACATTCTTGTTACTAGAACAGAGTTTACCAACCCTGGATATCTCTTGTCATTTATTTAAAAGTCCTTTGGGGTTTTCACCTACCTTCTGCCTCTAAAAACACCTAAGACAATAATGGGCTGTGTCTGAAGTCACCTCTTTATTGTAGATGAATAATTCAATGTCGTGCACAGTGGTCATTTTCTTAACCAGACTAAATTCTCCTTTCACCAAAAGGGAAAGTGTCTTTAAAAGTCTTTTCTTGGGGGTTGGGCGGTGGCACAGTGGGTTAAGCGCATGTGGCTCGAAGCACAGGGACAGGCGTAAGGATCCTGGTTCAAGCCCCCTGCTCCCCACCAGCAGGCGGTGAAGCAGGTCTGCAGGTGTCTATCTTTCTCTCCCCCTCTCTGTCTTCCCCTCCTCTCTCCATTTCTCTCTGTCCTATCCAACAACGAACAACATCAACAATGGCAATAATAAAAACCACAACGAGGCTACAACAACAAGGGCAACAAAAGGGGGGGAAAATGGCCTCAAGAGCAGTGGATTCATGGAGTAGGCACCGAGCCCAGCAATAACCCTGGAGGGGGAAAAAAAAGTCTTCTTTTTTTATGAGAAAATTAATTTAAAATTAATTTTTTTATATTTATTTATCTATTTATTTATAAAAAGGAAACACTGACAAAATCAAAGGATAAAAGGGTACAACTCCACACAGTTCCCACCACCAGAACTCTGTATCCCATCCTCTCCCTTAATAGCTTTCCTATTCTTTATCCCTTTGGGAGTATGGACCCAAGGTCATTATGGGATGCAGAAGGTGGAAGGTCTGGCTTCTGTAATTGCTTCCCCACTGAACATGGGAGTTGACAGTTTCATCCATACTCCCAGACTGCTCTCTTTCCCTAGTGGGGCCGGAGTTCTGGAGAATCAGAGCTCCAGGAAAGTCTTGTTATTTGTCCAGTTCCCCAATGTATGAGCACATGGATGGCAGAAAGCGCAGGGAGGCTGGATGCCGTCAACAGAATCTGTGACAGATGCTATGAGGACAACTGCCCACAATACTTGGGATAAAACATCTATGTAGAAAGAGAAGATTTGTGTTGGGTTGGGTTGGGGAGTGGGGGGTGATGTTTGTTTGAGAGGAGCTTTTTCTGATTACCAGCATTTATTTCTTTGAGGGCACTATAAAGGCTGGACTCAAGGTACTTCCTATCAAGTCAGAGACCACAAGCTCCCGTTATGGAAAACAACATTAGAGCAATATCATTTGTCTTATTTCTGCATTTTAGTAAAATGCTTCTCTTGTATGTGTTCTGAATATACATGACACTTATAAACAGAAAGAATCTTACATTTCTTATCCACATTTTTTTGGTTAATCTGCAGGCAGTAAAATAGGATTTAAATTTGGGATTTTGTGATGTTCTCCCAGCTAGAAATCCCAAGTTTTCCTGTACTTTTGCTACTGCAACACGAAAATACCCACAAATAGGTCTAAGCTAACAGGAATCTTGATTGTACGGAATTGCTGCTTCTGTTACTGTAGCAACTAAGTAATACATCATTTAAAGATTTCACAACACATCTGAGATATCATCTCAGAATATTATTTATTTATTGAGTGATTCCAGTGCAATGTAATCTCCTGTCTCTCCATCCCCACTACCCAAGCTGCCCTACCCCTACGAAGTCAGCAGTGACTGCAGGTTTTAAAGTAACAACTGAGTAATTTTCTTGTCTTTGTTACTGCAAATGTGTGTGTGTGTGTGTGTGTGTGTGTGTGTGTGTGTGTGTGTGTGTGTGTGTGTGTGTGTGTGAGAGAGAGAGAGAGAGAGAGAGATAAAGACCAGGGACAGGCCCAAGGTCTTGCACATGTGAAGTAGCTCTGCATAAGCTCCTTAGCCCAATTTTTATTGTGCATTTGAGAGAAAGAGAGCAGCTAAAGAAGAAAAATAAAAAGGAAGAGGAGGAGAAAGACAGAGAGATAGATACAGGTAGGAGGGGGAGGAGAAACATCAAAGCACTGCTCCACCGCCTGTAGTATTCCCTTTGCGCTTTTGAAAATTTATTTATTTATTTACTTATTTATGTTACTGAGACTGACAGAAATTGAGAGCGAAGGGGGAAGACATAAAGGGAGAGAAAACAAGAGACACCTGCTGACCCATACTTCACTGCTCTTGAAGCTTCTCCACTGCAGGTGGAGACTGAATTTGTGTGTGTCAATATGTGCTCTCAAGCAGGTGTGTCACCAACCAGCCCCTCCCTTGGGGTGTTCTATAAGGAAAATGTTAGGCCTAGGAGGCCCTGAACTCCACTTCCACCAGGTCTACCTGAGGCTAGGGCTGCTTTGTCCTACCATTTGTTTCTCCTCTAAAGGAAGAAGAGAATTCAAGAATACCTGGGAAAGTTTTTTTTTTTTTTTTTTTTTTTTTTTTTTTTTTACCCTACAGAAGATGAGAATTGGAGAGCACTTGAGGAAGAAACAGTTATTATGGGCTAGATGTAGGAGGGCTCTTAGGAAGGTAGTCACATCTAGGAAACAGAAGTCTAGTAGAAAAGGCAGATAATTTCAACAGACCAATGAAAAGTTGACTTTAGGTGGGATTAAGACTAGAAATAAATGAATAGAAAAAGAGGATTCAAGGGGGGTCACATTCTCTGTTGCCCACCAGTGTCTATGCAGGAATTATCTACCCTTCATTAAATAAATTCTCTTTCTGCACACAATATACCTTGTTTTTTAAAATAAAATTTGTAAGCCTGATCCATGAGGTCTGTTTTTTATATTTCCCTTTATTGGGGGATTAATGCTTTACATTAGGCAGTAAATACAATAGTTTGTATATGTGTAATAATTCCCAGTCTTCCATATAACAATACAACTCCCACTAGGTCCTCTGTCATCCTTTTCCAGGGCCTGTACTCTCCCCCTCCACCCACCCCAGAGTCTTTTAGTTTGGTGCAATACATGAGGTCTTTTGTGATTCTTCCGAAGTGATATTTGTGAAGGGGCCAGACTTCAGGGGCTGGCCCTTAGGCCCCCTCTTGGAGCCCCAGCTAGGCTTTTACAGCACCTCCCAATGTGCTCTTATGTGGTACCAGGGATTGAACTCAGAGCATCACACATGGTATGATGTCTTACACTTTACCTACTGAGCCATGGCTTGCGCCCTTGTTGTTGGAATAAAAAAATGCATCATTACATTTTATTATGTGATAATTCCATATTGAAATAGTTACTATGAAGCCAGTATTATTACTTGTGTGTCTGAATAGCCAAAGCCTTTCACAGTTTTCAAGCCTTATTTTATCTGTTTGTTTGTTGATTTATTTATTTTCCCAAAGCACTACTCAACTCTGATTTATGGTGGTGCTTGGAATTGAACTTGCCTTGGAGCCTCAGGAATGAGAATCTATTTGAATAGCCATTATGCTATCTCCTCTGCCCTTATTTTTTACATTAAAAATATTAAGTTACTTGGGTGGGGGAGACAGCATAATGGTTCTGCAA
The DNA here is from genome assembly GCF_950295315.1 of Erinaceus europaeus. Classification (NCBI taxonomy): domain Eukaryota; kingdom Metazoa; phylum Chordata; class Mammalia; order Eulipotyphla; family Erinaceidae; genus Erinaceus; species Erinaceus europaeus. Next base: position 42,001,271 of record NC_080168.1, read on the forward strand.
AAGACCTCATGCCTGGGGGGCTGGGCAGTAGCACAGCAGGTTAAGCACATATGGTGCAAAGCACAAGGACCTGCGTAAGGATCCCAGTTTGAGCCCCAGCTCCCCACCTGCAGGGGCATCACTTCACAAATGGTGAAGTATGCCTGCAGGTGTCTTTCTCTCCTTTCTTTCCCTCCTTTCTCAATTTCTCTCTGTCCTTTCCAACAACAATAAAAACTACAACAAGGGCAAAAAAAAAGTGGGGAAAATAGCTTCCAGGAGCAGTGGATTCATAGTGCAGGTGCAGAGCCCCAGCAATAAACCTGGAGGCAAAAAAGCCCCTCATGCCTGAGGCTCTGAGTGCCCAGGTTCAGTACTCAGTACCACCAAAAGCCAGAGATGAGCAATGCTCTAGTTTATCTCTCTTTCTATCTTATTAAAACAAAATAAAATAATTTTTAAAAATTTATTTATTTTTGCCACTGGGGTTATCCCTGGGAGCTCGGTGCCAGCACTATGAACCCACTGTTCCTGTGTCCACTTTTTTTTTTTATCTTTGTTGGATAGGACAGAGAGAAATCGAGAGGGAAGGGGAAGATAGACAGAGGAAAAGAAAAGACACCTGCAGACCTGCTTCACCACTTTTTAAGTGACGCCCCCATGCAGGTGGGGAGCAGGAGGCTGGAACTGGTATCTTTGCATGGGTCCTTGTGCTTTGCACTATGTGTGCTTAACCTGAGTGCTACCACTTAGCCCACACAAAATACATGTTTTAAATTAAGCAATTTTCTGGAAAATTAGTAAAGAACACATTAACAACATTTATAAAGATTTGTAGCATGGTTTAATGAACTTTAATGAAAAATGATCATTTCTCTAAAATGGAATATATAAAACTGAAGCTTTCTGAGTGCCTTAGAGAAGAATCATGCCCTGCTCTTGCCCTCAAGAGACATACAGTCTCGGATAGTAAACAATACATGTGTACATGAAATACTTACAATGTGAACTGAATGGAGATGAAAGTAAAGTGCTATGGAGAAAGAGATGACTTCCAATTTTTGATAGGCAAAAGACAGGATCAGAAGAAAAAGGAATTTGGAGCTCAAGGGAGTTCATACTCTTAATAGGAGGCTGTGCTACGTGTTTCTGCGTGCATCATTGTCAAACTGAGTGTTCCCAAGTTCCAGTGAGAGTCAATGAAGATTAGGCCATGATTGACGATTCTCTATTAATAATCTGATGGTAGGTGCCACAGAACTAGCTCATCAGGTAGGGCACCTGCTATACTGTGTGTGCAAGCCATGTTTGAGTTCCATCTCCACATGGGAGGTGCTATGGCAGCACAGGACACTTCTCAATTGTATTGTCTCTTCTTTAGACAAAGTGGGCTCAGGGCAGTGGAATTGTACAGGGCCACCAGTTAACAATAACATTAATAATGATGATGATGTTGTTAAATGTAACGAAGAGCTCCTGTGATTCATCTTGGACGGAGCTTGAAGGCTTCATGTTAAGTGAGATAAATCAAAAGGAGAAAGCTGAATACTAAATGATCTCACTCATAGGTGAAATCTTAAAAAACAAAGACAGAAAAATAAAAGGACAGAAAGGAGAAAATACAAAAATGAAACCTGGTCTGGGTTTGGTGTATTGTACCAAAGCAAAGGACTCTGAGGAAAGGGGGAAGGTAAGGTTGGGAGAAGAGAGGGGCTTTGGGGTCCTGATGCATGATGGCGGAAAAGGACCCAAGTTGGGAGTGAGAATGTTTTAAAGACACGTATCACAGGGAGATGAGGAATGGTAACCACATGTCAGCAACTGTACTGTAAACCGTTCAATTCTGCAATAAAATGTAAAATAAAATTTTTTAATTAAAATATTTTTTAAAATCTCATTGCAAATCTAAGATTTGCAAAGGTGTAGGGTATGCCCAATAAATACGTACATACTACTAGGAAATAATTATGGTTTTATAAAAACAGTAAGATACTTTTTTAGAATTTAGGCTTTTTTTTTTTTGTCCTCAGACAATTACTAAGTTATTAGAGTAAAAATACCTATTAAGTTTTGAAAATATTTTAATTAATTTATTATTGGATATAGAGAGGACTAGGGAAACAGAAAGGGAAAGAAACAGAGAGACACCAGCAGCCCTGTTTCACCACTCATGAAGCTTTCCCCCTGCAAGTGGGGATCAGGGGCTTGAACCTGGGTCCTTGCACACTGTAATGTGAGTGCTTAGCCAGGTGTGTCACCATTTGTCCTCCCTTTAACTTATTTGCATCTAAGTACTTAGTATATAGATTTTTCTTTTGGTCTTGGAGTACTATGTGGGGGAGAACAAGGCCTTAAGGGAACCATGAATTAAGGAAGTTTAAGTACCTTGGGTCTTTGGCTTAAAATATTATTTTATTTATTCTAGCTGCTATAATCTTATTCCTGTGGCAACCTTGTGGCTTCATATTTATGTAAAGGTCTGGTTGATACGACTATGGATTTTTAAATAGAAAATCAATCATTAATTACCAACAAATTAATCATTAATGAATGTTCTTTCAAAATACAAGAATCCAGAGGGAAAGATATTTAAAGAATCCTTGGTTGAAACATAGGGGAGACAGCATAATGATTCTGCAAACAAAAAACCTTTCATGTCTGAGATTATGAAGCTCCAGGTTAAAAAAAAAGAGGGAGAGAAGAAAGGAAGAAATAGAGAAAGAATAGAGAAATCGAGAGAGAGAAGGAGGGAGGAAGAGAAGGAAGGAAGTAAGGAAGGAAAGAAAAGAAGGAAGGAAAGAAAGTCCTTGCTTGAGGATGGACAGAGAATCTACATCTTGCCAAGATCCTGCTTTAGCACATAGGAAGCTAAGACCTGGCAAGGCTGAGTGACCACAGTTAAGGAAGAGCCAGTCTCGTGTCCCTGTCCCTTTGTACTCCACCAGCTTTCTTCCATGTGTCTAAGTGAGAAATTACTGAGGGATATCTGAACACACTGAGATTTACATAGGTCATTAGATTTACACTAATCACTACTCTGAAGTAAACTTTACTCTCTATGCAACAGCCTTTGAACCTGGCATAATTCCTGCAACATCATATAGTAAGCACAAAATCTATAGAGCATATATCTTAGTCTCAAATATGTATTAGTGATAACTTACAGGGCAGCTAGAAACATCACAGAGTTTCTAGAAGGAAGGAATCAGTTCTGGCTTCTGTGTCAATACATTAAAAAATGGAGTTTTTTGAGCAGGTGTACTTGGAGATGAATATTTTTCAGTGCTTTTTTGTAAAATGCCAGAGATAACATAGTACCAGAGGGTTATACAGACCACCCTCAATTCAAAGACCATTTGATCAGGAAGGCAAATCTATTCCTCATTTCTTTATGCAGCTCATGGGTTAGGATTTAGAGATAAGAATCTTCAAAACTTTATCCCAGGCAATAAAAATATCACTTCTTTCCACTGAGCAAATTCAAGCCAGTCATCTCCAGTTATCTGAGAAATATGTTGAGTGAGTCACCATACCTAGAGATCCACAGAGAATGGTTTCAACAATGAAAGATTGAGACAATGAAAAAAGACAAAAAAAAAATAATAATAAGCCTGTTTCTGTAGCATTTCAAGCTCCACAGATGGTCCCCCTGGCCAACATAATTTTCTCTCTCCTTTTGATGCTATGGGCTGGAAAATGTCTCAGCCAAATTAAGCTAATGGAGGCCAGTGTGTGGTATGTGCTACTAATTTGAAGAACAAGGAGATAGATGGAGGAAAGACAAGGTAATGATTTGTGACATGGAGCCCCCAAATTTGATTTGAACAACTCAATTATCTGGGTTAAAGTCCCCCAAAGAAATGTACTGCAGAGCCCTGCAAGCATATGGGACATGAGAGTGCCTCTTACTAATAGTTCTCTGTTACTGCCTAGGTGACACGCTATGGAGACAAAAATAAAAGTGAATCCCAATATGTCCAGCTGTAAGATGGTAGTGGAGGTCAGGCAGTGAAGAGCTGTTCTTGTGTGACTTCTAGGATTAGGATGTAGAAAATGGTATGCAGAAAGGCCTTCTTAGTGACACCTTGCTAGAAATACACAATCAATATAATCACTGTAGCTCAGGCCTTGCAAGAGAGTCACATAAGGAAATTTACATCAGCAATTGTCCAAATCGGCAACGCTGATTTATACTTTAGTCTAATTCTCATAGTGAGAGCTAGTGAAGGTTCTTATCAGGACACTGATCTTAGAAGAAAGACTGAAACCCTGATTCTGTGATTTGATAACTTTCCAACTATGGGCAGATTCTTAACCTTTCTAGGGCTCACCTTTTAATGTGAAAAATGGAGACAAGCTTTTCTGAGAGACTGAGTGAAAAAATAAGTAAAAAGATTTATAATCAGGGGGCTAGGTGGTAGTGCAGGGGGTTAAGCACACTTAGTGCAAAAGCTCAGGGACTGATACAAGGATCCCAGGTCGAGTCCCATGCTCCCCACCTGTAGGGCGGTCACTTTGCAAGCAGTGAAACAGGTCAGCAGGTGTCTATCTTTTCTCCCTCTCTCTGTCTTCCTCTTTTCCCTCATTTTCTCTCTATTCTATCCAACAACAACAGCAGCAACAACAATAACAGCAACAGCAGCAATGGAAAAAAGATAACCACCAGGAGCAGTGGATTCATAGTGCAGGCATGCTTGAGCCCCAGTGAAATCCTGGAGGCACACACACACACACACAAAAAAGATTTATAATCAAATTGAACTTATACGGTATAGATTTTGGATATTGTTATTATGGACATTTTTAAAGACAATTATAAAGTAAGTAGTTATACACTATATTTCTTTATCTCTCTTACTTTAATAATTGCAAAAATACTCCCAAGTACCAGTTCTCAGCTATCATATGAACACTTCTTTGTGTGTGTATGTGTGTGTGTGTGTGTGTGTGTGTGTGGTGTTTATTTTGTTATTTATCAGAACATACTGATCAGCTCTGGTCTGTGGTGGTATGAGGGGGTTGAACCTGGGACTTTGGAGAGTCAGGCAGGAGAGTCTCTTTGCATAACTGTTATGCTATCTGCCCCTACCCACATAAATACTTCTTTTGAGAACCAGCTCATGCCATCTCTTATCCTAAAATGAGACAGGGACATATTTAACCTTGACCTTGTATATTAGATCCTAATGTGTAACCCATGTGTGAATCATTGATCTATTGAAAGTGCCACCTGAAAAAAAGTCATCATAAAAGAAAACCAGAGTAGCCTATTAGGAAGCAAAATCCTCTTCCCCTTAGAGCACCTTTTCAATTGCCAAAACAGAACAGCCATAGTGGTATTTAGGAATATTTTATAAATTTTAAATAGCTATAATAATTCATGGAGGACTAGGAAGATGCCTCCACTATCCTGAACCATTCCACAATTAATAAAAGCTGCTGGATTATCAGTTTTGTCTGGCACATAGTAGGAGCTTAATTGTTGGAAGCTATAATCCTGATAAGGTGATGTAATGAAAAAGAAACCATTGCATCTCCAGAAGAAAATACACAAAAAAGCTCAAATAACTGACATACTGTTTTGTCAGTCAGAACATGGATATTAAAAATCCCCTTATCAGCCTTCAGATACTTTGAGGACTGAAAAGATTTTTTAAAATGTTTTATTTATAAAAAGGAAACAATGACAAAACCATAGGATAAGAGGGTTACAGCTTCGCACAATTCCCACCACCAGACCTCCGTATAGCAACCCCTCCCCTGATAGCTTTCCTACTCTTTAACTCCCTGGGAGTATGGACCCAAGATCATTGTGGGATGCATAAGTTTGAAGGTGTGGCTTCTGTAATTGCTTCCCTGCTGAACATGGGCGTTGACAGGTTGATCCATACTCCTAGCCTGTCTCTTTCTTTCCCTAGTGGGGAAGGGCTCTGGGGAAATGGAGCTCCAAGGCACATTGGTGGGGTTGTCTGTCCAGGGAAGTCTGGTCGCATCCTGTTAGCATCTGGAATCTGGTGGCTGAAAAGAGAGTTAATATGCAAAGTCAAACAAACTGTTGGATAATTATGGACTTAAAGGCTGGAATAGTGCAGGTGAAGCATTGGGAGGTCCTTCATTTTGTAGATAGCTAGCAGGCATAATTTAGTTATATTTCAAAGGGCCTGTAGCTATACTAGTGTTTTTTTGCTTGTTTTATTTATTTATTTATTTATTTATTTATTTATTCTTTTGCCTGAGCCTGAAATCTGATATACAGGTGAATCCTAATTATTGTCTGGGGAGATGATGTCATGGCTGGGAAAAGGACCAGAAAGCTAGATCAGGGAAGAGAGTAGCTCCCTAATATAGGAAAGGGGTATAAATATTACTGTAAACCCCATCAATTTGATGTGAACAGGTGTTGGGATATTGTACAGATGTGGTTGAGTTAGGCAGGACCCACAAACTACCATATTTCCATGTGAGTATTATTATTTACATATCAATCTTCTGCCTTGTTTTAAAGTGACTCCTCCAACACCATGTTATCCCCTCAGGGTATTGCTACAGTTGCTAGGCTGCTTCCACCTCCCCAGCCTGCCTTTTGCCTCTCTCCACCCCCTTTCCTGACCAATCCCATCCTGACTTGCCACTTCCGGTTTATCCTATAAAGTCCTGTTGCTGCGGGTCGGGTCTCTTTTTGCCCCTTTTCCGCTGTACTCTCACCTAACTCTGAAGTTCCCTCTGAAGTTCCCGCGTGAATAAAGATTTGTGTTCCCTCTCTGAGATCTCTTCTCTCTTCTCCAAGGCACAGCCCTACATCCTGGGGCATACAATTAGATTAGGAGCCTGTGTGACCTCTACATCCCTCTAGATCTGAGCTCACATTTGTGGTCATGAGTAGGAACATTTCATGCAGCCCCAGTATCGACCCATCCTCCTCAGGTATATCATAGAGTATGTTGTCCGTCCTCCCTTCGGAGAATGGAACATTCTCTACCATTGTTGATGAAATGATTTTTAAGCTATCACATAGTGAAGCCATAGATTTGCAAGGCATGTGAACTGAATGCCATGTACCCCTTCCCCACCTCAACTCCCACAATACAAAACTTCTAACACCCTGATCACTTTGGATGGATCTGCTTGGTTGAAGTTAACTTATCAATGTTATGATATGAATCCCTTTTCTCCACCGTTCATTTACTGGGTATCTGCTCTGTTCAGCTCTATGTGTCAAATCAACATAAATGAGCAGTTAGTAGAAGGAGCTTTCTAACAACTCTCAGTCTAGCAAGGTATGCAGACCCACAGACTATAATAATCAAAACCCTCAGTAGACTCTGGACTAGAAGATAAATACACACCAAGGTACACAGCCCCTGAAGATAAAAAGCATGCACAGGCTGGTCTGGAACTCAAAGGATGAGTTCAAGATCTCTGTCACTCTGATCACTTGCTGTCTCATTAAAGACAAAATAGACAACTACAGATAATTGTGTGTGGTTGTGTGTGTGTGTGTGTATGTGTGTGTGTGTGTGTGTGTGTGTGTGTGTAGTCTGAAAGAATGCAGAAAGTACTGGCTTCCAGGAGAGGTTTTATTCTTTTATTTAAAACTGAATGCCTTGGGAACCTGGTACAAAAGGCTAGAAAAGGATCTAAATTGAGGGTGAGAACTTTTTGCAGATACCTACCATGGGGAGATGAAAGATTGTATCCATGTGTCAGCAATGGGACTGTAACCCACTAATCTCCATGCCCCCCCCCATAGTACTTTGAAAAGCAAAGAAGAGAAAATGAAAGGAAATGAAGGAAGGAAATAAAAGAGAAGAGAAAAGGAGAAAAGGAAAAGAAAGGAAAAGGGGAAAGAAAAAGAAAAGAAAAGGAAAGAAAAGAAAAAAGAAGAGAATAGAAGAGAAGAGAAGAGAAAAGAAAAGAAAAGAAAAGAAAAGAAAAGAAAAGAAAAGAAAAGAAAAGAAAAGAAAGGAGGAAAAAGAATGCCTTTTCTCCATGGTGTGAGATGTTCTACCTGGAGAACCATTTTCCAAGCTTTCTGTGCTGCAGGCACATAAGACCAATTCTGTACCACCTGCTCATCAGAACATCACACAAACAGTAGTGTCACCTTTCTTTCTAAAACCCTGCTACGGCTTTGCATGTCAGCAGATGGGCAACATTCATTTCTCTGAACCAGCAGAAATGCACCAGTTTCTCAGGAATAAGAGTCTTAATACATCGGTTGAGTTGCTAAACCCTACCTACATAGCGCACACTCTTGCTTGATAAGTGTCCTAAATTCAAACTGTAGATTTTTGCCCAGTGAAATGATGTCCTCAACTGCACGGCTCCTGTGCTTTCACTACACCATAGTTTATTCCTACTCATGCTACTACAACCATCACTTGTAATTTTGACTTTCTCTTGGGTCAGAAGTCAAACTATGACTGCCCAGTGTTGTTCAGATCCCTCAAGGCAGAAAGCCAGAGACCTGGAGTCCAGCTCTTGGATCTACATCCTCTGTGCGCACAGGACAGGACTGGAACATACTTTGTCTGGCAATCTCTCCCAAAGAAAGGGGTGAGTCCTGCAGTAGCACAGCTAGTTAAGCACACTTGGCACAAAGTGCAAGGACAGGCCTAAGGAGCCTGGTTTGAGCCCCCTGCTCCCCACTTGCAGGGGAGTCGCTTCACAGGTAGTGAAGCAAGTCTGCAGGTGTCTGTCCTTCTCTCCCCCTCTCTGTCTTCCCCTCTCTCCATTTTTCTCTGTCCTATCCAACAACGAAGACACCAATAACAACAACAATAATAACTATAACAACAATAAAAAAACAAGGGCAACAAAAGGGGAAAAAAAGAAGGAGTGAGCTGATGCTGAATGGCTGTGAAGGCTTTGTGCTTGCTCAGGCTTCTTTGTGGGACTGGACAATGGAGTGGGACACAAGTCTGGGCCAGGAGAGCAACGGCTGAGACCACTGGGCAGGATGGAGGGCTCCTGCCACCACCACCACTTGTTGACGCTGAAAGGATTTCACAACAAGTGAGCAGGAACAGAAATGATTCTGTTGGGCAGGGAGATAAGTTGCAGCGTGTGGCCCCAGAGCGGTCAGTCCTGATGTGTTTCCTCACTAATGAGCTCTGAATGCCCATTAAACTGGACTGCTCCAGGCCCCCAGCCACCAGGGAGACAGGCATGCATGAATTGTTTCCCCTGTTGCCATTGGTGGGCCCAAGGAAGGAGCCACTGGTATCGCTCAAATTTAACCAGAGCTGACAGTACAGTTAAATGGTCATTAATTAGCGTTTACAGACAGATAGGGACTCAGAGCCATTCCAAATGACAAGTTAGAGTGACTCACTAGGCACATACCCAATCTGGGTCCTGCCCTATTTCGTGGGTCATGTGGAGAAGCGTCCCTGGGACTTTGGACTGGTTGAAATAATCTGATGAACGTCTGTTTAGGAGGATGAAAATAGGATGAAAACTTGGTAAGACTTGGTAGGAGGTATATGAGTGATTGACAACATGTCACAAATAGCAGCAAGAACTAAATTCAGGTGTGTGTCTGAAAGAGCCTCTGGGGTGGTAAGAAGCACCAAAGGCCTTGAGTTAGAAATAGCAGGTTACATTTGCTTGTTGAGTGACCTTGAGCCGTCATAATTTATTTGTATTTTTATATAGAGGGGGTGGCAGGGGAGACACACACACACACACACACACACACACACACACAGAGAGAGAGAGAGAGAGAGAGAGAGAGAATTCTGCAGTACTGCTTCACTACTCCTGAAACTTTCCTCCTGGAGGTGGAGACCAAGGGCTTGAACCCAGGTCCTTGTGCACGGTAATGTGTGCCCTCAACCAGGTGAGCCACTGCTATCTTTACATTCTAAAGATAAATACTGAAAAGTAGAATAGCAGAATTACATGGTGCTTCTATTCTTAATTTAATTTTATTTTTTCATCTTTACTTTGTCGTTTTTGCCACTAGGCTTATCACTGAGAATCGGTGCCTGTACAAGGAAATCATGATCACTTGTGGACATGTTTTCTTTCTTTCGTTCTTTTTTCTATCTCTATCTCAATCTTTCTCTCTTTCTCTTTTTTAAAATTTATTTATTAAAAGGAAACATTGACAAAACCATAGGATAAGAGGGCTACAACTCCACACAGTTCCCACCACCAGAATTCCGTATCCCACCCCCTCCCCTGATAGCTTTCCTATTTTTAACCCTCTGAAAATATGGACCCAAGGTCATCATGGGATGCAGAAGATGGAAGGTCTGGCTTCTGTAATTGCTTCCCTGCTGAACATGGGCATTGACAGGTTGATCCATACTCCCAGCTTCTTTCTCTCTTTTTGTTCCTTCTCTAGCCATGACATCATCTCCCCAGACAATAACTTAAGATACACCTGTACATCAGATTTCAGGCTCAGGGAAAAAAAAAACAAACAAACAAGTATAGCCACAGGCCCTTTGGAATATGACTAAAATATGCCTACTAAATATGCCTACTAAAATATGCCTACTAAAACGGAGGACCACCCCCCCCAACTCTTCATCTGCACTATTCTAGCCTTTAAGTTCATGACTGATCAACAATTTGTTTGGCTTTGTATGTTAACTCTCTTTTCAGCCACCAGGATCCAGATGCTAACAGGATGCTGACCAGACTTCTCTGGACAGACAACTCCACCAGTATGTCCTGGAGCTCTGATTCCCCAGAGTCTCTTTCTTTTTTTATTGCCAATAGTGTTATTGCTAGTGCTTGGTGCCTGCACGATGAATCCCCGCTCCTGGCAGCCATTTTATTCTTTATATGATAAGACGGAAATTCAAAGGGAGATAGAGAGACAGTGAGACACCTTCAGTATCTGCTTCACTACTCGTGAAGCATCCCTTCATGCAGGTGGGGACCAGGGGCTTGAACCTGGATCCTTGCACACTGTAATGTGTATGATCTACTTTGTAGGCCACAGTTTATCCCCTCCCATCCTTAATTTTTATATGAATTTCCATACTGTTTCTCAGTAATGGATAATTGTACCATTTTACATTTTACTGTACATAATGATTGTACCAATTTACATTTCTACTGACAGTGAGTGAGTTGGAATGAGGGTTGCCATGTCTCCCTACCCTTGCCAACACAGTGTTTTTCTGTCTTTTTGATGTACGTATTCTAACAGATGTGAGGTTATATTTCATTGTGCTTTTGGTTTGCATTTTCCTAATAATAAATGATAATGAGGATCTTTTCATGTACCTATCAAATGTCTGCATATTATTTGGAGAAATATCTTCTTAGATTCTCTGCCCATTTTTTAATCAAGTTGAGTTGTATGTGTTTTAAAACATATTTTGGATGTTAACTATTTGTTGGATGCGTGATTAGCAAATAGTTTCGCTCATTTAGTAGGTGGCTTTTTCATCTTGATCGTGTTTGCCCTGTTGTGTAGAGTTCTTTATCTTGATGTACTTCCATTTGCTTATTTCAGCTTTTGATTCTCTTGCCATTGGAAATGAATCCACAGGGACTTTGCTAAGACTAATGTCAAGCAGCTTACCACTTTTATTTTCTTCAATGTATTCCATTGTTTCAGATTTGAGCCCAGGGGGGATAGCGTAATGGTTCTGTAAACAGACTCTCATGCCTAAGGCTGTGAGATCCCAGGTTCAATCCTTCACACTACTGTAAGCCAGAGATGAGCAGTGCTATGGGAAAAACAAACAAAAACAAAAACTAACTTACACATGAATCTTTAATCCATTTTGAATTATTTTTGCATATGCTATAAAATAGTGGTCTGTTTTTATTTTTGTATGTGTCTGTCCAGTTTTCCCAGCACTATCTTTCCCTCTTCATTGAACATTCTTGTTTCTATATTATAATGTTTTACTCATATATTTGTGGGTTTATTTCTAGAATCTCAATTTTGTTCCATTAATGTATGTAATTGTTTTTATTCTATAATAATATTATTTTGATTATTATAGGTTTATACTGCAGTTTGAAGTCAAGAAGTGTAATACCTTCATCTTTATTATTTTCTTTTTCAGGATTGTCAAATTAGTAAAGTATTTGTGGTTCCATACTAGTGTTAGAATATTTTCTTCTACTTTTTTTTTTTTTTTGCCTCCGGGGTTATCTTGGTGTCTGCACTAAGAATCCATTGTTCCTGGTGGCCATCTTTTCCCATTGTTATTGGTGTTGTTGTTGCTGCTGTTGGGTAGGGCAGAGAGAAATGGAGAGAGGAGGGGAAGACAAACGGGGAGAGAAAGACACCTGTAGATCTGCTTCACTGTTTGCAAAACCACTTCCCCACCCCTGCAGGTGGGGAGCCAGGGCTCAAACCAGGATCCCTGAGCTTCACACTGTGCTCTTTATCCAGAGTGCTACCACCTGCCCCCTTTATTGTACTTTAATGAGACGTGTTGCTGGGATTTTTATAGGAATTACACTGAGTCTGTAGATGACTTTAAGTAAAATGGCCATTTTAGTAATGTTAGTTCTTTTAATTCATGAAAATAGAATATCTGTTTTTTTGTGACTTTAACTGAATGAACTAAGTAAGTCTTTAAATCAAAAAATTAGGAAGAACTATAGAGCCCCTACTTCCCCCAGTCCTGGAACCATTGGATAGGGCCCACTTTCCTGTATGCCTCTCCCAATCCATATCAAATAATATTGCATCCGCCGATCACAACCTAACCAACACAATGATTGCCACCTCAACATGCTTCACTTCAGACTGTGTCCAGAGACTTCAAGTGTGGAATGACAACCCTTCAGCTTCATTACTCGGGTGAGACCTTTCCTTTCATAGTATACTCTAATTTCATCTCAGGTGGTTCACTTTCTAACAAAGTCCCCAAACCTAGATATACACCAGTTTCTGTGAGAGAGAGCATATGTTCACACATATCCATAAACTACTGCAAAATATATACCTGAAAGCAGAAGTACACTAGAGTTTGCAGTGAGTACCTCCCTAACACTTCCTCTCCACTATTCCAAGCTTTGGGTCCATGATTGCTCAACAATTTGTTTGGCTTTGTATGTTAACTCTCTTTTCAGTCACCAGGTTCCAGATGCCATCAGGATGCTGGCCAGGCTTCCCTGGATTGAAGACCCCACCAATGTGTCCTGGAGCTCAGCTTCCCCAGAGACACACCCTACTAGGGAAAGAGAGAGGCAGACTGGGAGTATGGATCGACCAGTCAATGCCCATGTTCAGCGGGGAAGCAATTACAGAAGCCAGACCTTCTACCTTCTGCAACCCACAATGACCCTGGGTCCATGCTCCCAGAGGGATAGAGAATGGGAAAGCTATCAGGGGAGGGGGTGGGATATGGAGATTGGGTGGTGGGAATTGTGTGGAGTTGTACCCCTCCTTCCCTATGGTTTTGTTAATTAATCCTTTCTTAAAAAAAAAATTAGGAAGAGAACAACATTTTAGAATTATCTTATTTATTAGTAGTTTAACAGTCCTATAGAATTACCAAGTTTCAAGAATAGTTTCATATTCACATTTGATACATGAAAGTCACACCACCACACCCTTTGTGGGGTCTTACTTTTCTTTTTGCCTCAAGGGTTATTGCTGGGGCTCAGTGCCAGCACTATGAATCCACTATTCCTGCTGGTCATTTTTTCCCCATTTTATTGGGTAGGACAGAGAGAAATTGAGAGGGGAGGGAAAGGCAGGGTGGGGAAAGAAAAATAAATACATGTTGTTCTGCTTCACTGCTTGTGAACTGACATCCCCAGAGGTAGGGTGTCAGGGACTCGAACCACCATCCTTGCTTATATCCTTGTGCTTTACACTATGTGTGCTTAACCTGGTGCACTACCGCCCTGCTCTGAGTCTAATTTGTTTATTTGCTATTTTACCTGGTTTTTCATCTTTGATTTCACCTTTCACAATCTTACAATCCTGTGTTTAAGACAAATAGAAAGCAAATATAAGACACTGAAAAACAACTGAAATATTAAGAAATCCACACCCCCTTTCATTTTATGTGAATATGTGTTGTAAAACTTTTTTTTCTGATTTCTACTCTGTTGTCTGGATTTATTTTCACTGTATGAGACCAGAGACTGCAAAATACTTTGATAAATATAACTGGTAAATAAATATCACAGATAGCTACATTAAAAAGATTGTTAAAATATTGTGAGTACTCTCGCTGATTAGTTTGTTCTAGCAACCTCTATTATAACTCCTATTTGAGAGCTCAGTGGAAGGTTGTGTCAAATCACCATTCATTAAATCACTCACTGATTTCACAGGGACTGGTTGAATGCTTACTACGTATATGTAATATCCTCATTGGGAAATAGAAAGTTCACCAGAAAATTGAGAAATCCAGACAAAATGCAATAATTTGGCAAGATAAAAGTTAGACAATATGAATGAGTGGTTGCAAAAGTTGTAGAAATTATGAACTTCTCTCCTTTGGTGCATCTTGGGTGGAATTTGAAATTCTGTGAATTTTCAAAAAATGTAACAAGTTTCTTGTTAGAGCATGGTTGTCCTTGAAACAATATTTGGTGCATGATTCTAATTACTACTCGTAGTAATTTTAATTAAATTAAATGTAAACTAATTAAATTTTGATGTTTTTAAATATATTTTATTGATTTATTATTGGATACAGACAGCCAGAAATTGAAAGTGGAAGAGGATCGAAAGGGAGAGAGTCACAGAGACACCTGCAGCCTTGCTTTACTACTCATGAAGCCTCCCCCCTAAAGGTGGGGACCAGGGGCTTGAATCCGGGTCCTTACACACTGTAATGTGTGTGCTTAACCAGGTGCGCTTAACCACTGCCTGGCCCCAATTTTGATTTCTATTAGTAGAAAAAAAGGCTTCTTCTTCTTTTTTTAAGTTCAAATGTTTCAGTAAGGAAGAAGTCATATAATTGTAAAGATTTACAATGTCCAGTTAAGACTTCTGTGTTTTATACTTTTTTTAAAAAAAGATGAATTTTCAATGTCTTGGAAAATGGCCAGAGGAGTCTTTTAAAGAATGTATTTTACTTCTCCTATCAGTTGATCTGAAAGATATGAGAACACATCTTCAACAACATGTGTGCTCTTGTTTTTACAGAGGGATCTTTTTGACAGTAAGGTGATAGGAGAACTCAGGCGATGAATGCAGTGAGTCCAAGGCATTTATAGAGGTCTAAAGCTGTATCCCTCCAAATTCCACTGTAATCCAGCAACAAATCAATAAAATAAACACATACACAAATAAATACACGACAGAATATAATACATGTGGTACATAAAGACAGGAAATCAGTCACTTGGAGAAGTCAAACAAAGTGGGTTAAAATTTACTCAGGTCTTCTGATTTCCAGTTAGGACTTTCCTCTCTGGGCCACCCCTCCTGTGTGCTACCAGTGGCACTGTCTAAATTTTAACCCATGGGGGGTCCTCAAAGTGTCGTCTGTGGAATACAGTGTAGGCATCACCTGAGATTTGGCAAAAAAAAAAAAAAAAGTAATACCTGCATTGCAACCTAGATCCACCGGGGTAAAGTCACAGCAAACTCAGGTGAAAGAAACACAGCTTTAAGATCCTTTAGTTCAGGGGAGTCGGGCGGTAGCACAGAGGGTTAAGCACAGGTGGCAAAAAGTGCAAGGACTGGCATAAGGATCCTGGTTCTAGCCCCTAACTCCACACCTGCAGGGGAGTTGTTTCACAAGCAGTGATGCAGGTCTGCAGGTATCTATCTTTCTCTCCCCCTCTCTGTCTTACCCTCCTCTCTCCATTTCTCTCTGTCCTATACAACATTGATGACATCAACAATAACAACAATAATAACTACAACGACAATAAAAAACTACAAGGGCAACAAAAAGGAAAATAAATAAATAATTTTTTTTAAAAAAAAAAGTTAAAAAGAAAGATATTTTATTTCCTACTTAGGTTACTCAGGCAAGACATTTACTTTATCTCACTTCCTTCTGTTGTTGCCACCAGGGTTAACCAAGGCTATTACTAGGGCTCAGTGCCTGCACTACACCATAGCTTTTGGTGGCTTTTTTTTCCCCTTTACTTCTCTTTACATAGAGGGTTAGAGAGGGAGAGGGAAAAAAGAGAAAGAGAGAGAGAGAAAGAGAAGATAGAGGAGGAGAAGAAGAAAAAGCAAGAGGAAGAGGGGAAGAAGGGAAAGAATAGGATGAGAAGAAGAGAAAGGAGGAAGAGGAGAAGGGAGGGGAAGGAAGAGCAGGGGAAGAAGAGGAGAGACCACAGCACTAGAAGTTTCCTCTCTAAAGGCACTACCATGTGGTAGCCAAGGTATGAACCAGGATATTCGTGCCTGGCAAAATGAATGCTCTACGAACTGAGACACATGTCAACCCTCTCTGACCCTCCATTGTGTGTGTGTTTGTGTGTGTGTGTGTGTCTATATTTGCCTCCCTAGGTAGATCTAAAGGTGTTTTGTAAACCAGCTAAGCATCTTGCTAACATTACTTCTCTGCAGCAAAGCAGACTCCTGATCAATGCTGTTTGGGGACAGAAGGTCTGGAGTACACTTACAATTGTGACCTTGACTTCTGTCCCCCACCCCCAAAGCAGTGATATCTACTCTGAGCACAGATGGCTTGGACCATTTACCAATCAGGGTTCATGGAAAGGACTCAGTGTTTACCAAGGTAAGCAAGAAAACTTGCAAGCCCTGCAAAAATGCACCCCCAAAACTCCAACAAGTGTTTGTATACTGGCATAAATGTATCCCAATGTGTTTGGTCCTTGTTGATAACAAATTGTACACTGAACTTCAGTCTCACTGATGAAGTCACAGAACTCAAAACACATTGAACATGACATGTGGTTCTGATTAATCACCCCAACACTTCATGAAATGAAATACAGTCTTTGCATTAATTTCTCAGTGAGTTGTTCCTTTTTATCAACAAAATATTTTTAATTAATCAATTAATTTTTATGAGAGATATAGACAAGAGCACTGCTCAGCTCTGGCTTATGGTGATGCTAGGGACTGAACTTGGGACCTTGGAGTCTCAGGCATAAAAGTCTTTTGCAGAACCATTTTGCCATCTCCCCAGTCTTTCAATCTTTTCTACTCTTCTTCCCTGCTTCATTGCTAGGCCACTCCCTGGGAGGTAAATGTTCTCAGAACCACACAAATTTTAGAACCTCATCTAGTCTCTTAAATATTCACTGGGTTCCTTTGGATATTGTCTATCAGGCCTGTTAGTGTTCTTGACATTTCATGAGATTCCAACATATTAGCAGAGTATATATTTTTCTCCTAGTCCAAGTAAAGCTCAGTGAATTTACTACTTACTGGAAGCTACATGTCCTAAGTTATTTTCTTCTGTTTATCTGAGAACACCAAAACACCACCTTATAAAAATGTATAAGCTCTAGTGTAAAAATAATTTTATGTGTTGTATTTATTGAAAGTATGAGAAGTTAGTCATTTATTCACAGCTGGTTCTGATTCCCATCTGTGAAAGTATAAATCATATATTTAAAAAAAGTTAAAAGAGAGAGAGAGGAGAAAAAACAAAAAATTTATTTACCTCCCAGTATTGTTTGGATAATTCAGTGAAATAATAAAATTCATTGCACATGTAAATAAATGAATGCACAAGTACTCATTTAAAAGCAGGTGCATTTATCTCCCAAAGTTGGTTTAAAGATCCCCAAAGGTCCTATTTGGTGAGTCCTGAGATTCCCAAACAGACCTGATGGTCCTAGACCTCAAATAAATCCCTCTCTCCATTGTTACTGGCCATGTCTAACAGGATCAACAAAATAGAACCATTTGTGGGCCCCCATAGGACCTTGCCCTCAACATGGATCAAGAGTGGTAGAGAATGTTCCATCCTCCAAAGGGAGGATGGACAATATACTCTATGCTACACCTGAGGAAGATGAATCCTGATATTGGGGCATCTTGGAATGTTACTACTTATGACCACAGAATGTGACGTCAGATCTACAGGGATGCAGAGGTCACATAGGCTCCTAAGCTGAATAGGGGCCCCAGATGACATCAAATCGATGGGGTTTACAGTCAACAATATTTATACCCCTTTCCCATATTTGAGAGCTACTCTCTTCCCTGATCCAGCTTTCTGGTCATTTTTCCAGCAATGACATCATCTCCCCAGACAATAACTTGGATCCACCTGCATATCAGATGTCAGGCTCAGGAAAGAAAAAAGAAAAAACTAGTATAGCCACAGGCTTTTTGGAATATAACTTTCTTCTTCTAGCGTTTGCCCTTCTTCCGTAGCCAGTCAACAGAGTCAGGTTGAGCCTGATGTAAAGTTTCAAGATCTCCTTTGAATCTGGAGAGGTGGCAGTCATTGACTATGTGGGTCATAGTCTGTCTGTAGCTGCAGGGGCAGTTCGGGTCGTCTCTGGCTCCCCAGCGATGGAACATAGCGGCGCACCGGCCATGGCCTGTTCGATAGCGATTGAGGAAGGCCCAATCATAACGTGCTAGGTCAAAGCTGGGTTGACGCTTGCAGGGGTCTGTGACGAGGTGTTTGTTCTTTACCTCAGCTGACTGCCAGCTCTGTTTCCAAGAGACTGGAACAGAGAAGTTCAGTGTAGGCGTAGGGGACCAGATTGGGTGACGAGACGTCAAGCGTTGAACAGGGCGGGCGAAGATATCCGCGTATATTGGCAGGTCTGGTAGAGCGTAGACGTGGGAAATGAACTTAGATGATGCCACATCCCGACGAATATCTGGCGGGGCGATGTTGCTAAGAACTGGCAGCCATGGAACTGGGGTGGAACGGATGGTTCCAGAAATTATCCTCATGGAGGAATATAATTTGGAATCGACCGAGTGGACATGGGGGCTACGGAACCATACTGGGGCACAGTATTCTGCAGTGGAATAGCATAATGCCAGAGATGATGATCGTAGTGTGGAAGCGCTCGCGCCCCATGAGGAGCTGGTCAGTCTTGCAATGTATATAATATATACGTTGTAAATATATATATATTTAAAATATATAAAATATATAACTAAAATATGCCTACTATATATAACTAAAATATGTATATAACTAAAATATGCCTACTAGCTATTTATATAACGGAGACCCCCCTAACTCTTCATCTGCACTATTCAAGCCTTTAGGTTCATGATTAGTCAACAGTTTGCTAACTTTCTTTTCAGCCACCAGGTTCTAGATGCTAGCATGATGCCAACAAGACTACCCTGGACAGACAATCCCAGCAATGTGTCCTGGAGCTCCGAATCCCCAGAGCCCCACCCCACTAGGCAAAGAGAGAAGCAGGTTGGGAGTATGAATTGACTTGTCAACGCCCATGTTCAGAGGAGAAGCAGTTACAGAAGCTAGACCTTCCACCTTCTGCATCCCACAATGACCCTGGGTCCATATTCCCAGAGGGTTAAAGAACAGGAAAGCTATCAGGGCTGGGGAGGGGATGAGGAGTTCTGGTGGGGGGAATTGTGTGGAGTTGTACCCCTCTTATCCTATAGTTTTGTCAATGTTTCCTTTTTATAAATAAAATTTTTAAAAAAAGAGAGAGAGAGAAAAAGATCCCCAAAGTTGGTTTAGAGACCATATAAAGACTTGGATTGGATTTTCATATGAAAAAAATGGCTGAATCATCTTGCAGGAACTGATGAGACAGTGCTGGTTTTGACAGAGCTATAGCTTTTTTTTTTTCTTTGTGTGTGTGTGTGTTTGTGTGTATGGTTTAGCTATCTGTGTGTGTAGCAACATAAACATGGTTTCAGTCATGGGACACTGTAGACTTTGCATTTAGGTTATAAAAAAACATTTGTGAAATATTGGATCAATATGTGAACATCCCATTGCCCCTGCTGATAAGGAGAGTCAAACAGACCAGGTCCCTACTGCCAAAATTGGGAGCAGGTGTCTTTGCATTGGGGGTGCTTTGGTTCCTGTCTGGGGGAGTGTATCACAGTACATCTGCCAAACCAAGCCATCACATTTGTTCCATTTTAGGACTGTGGCTGACATGTCTCCTGCAGCTTGATGCTCCAGACCTCTGGTACAAACACACTCTTTTTTTTTTTTTTTTTTTTAGTGAAAATAGTGATCATGAATCACCCATTCACCTGTGCCTGGAAGGTTCTTCCATTAACTCAGCTAGTGAGCCTTTGTGTGTGGACAGTGAGCAAAATGTGTGTGTGTGTGTGTGTGTGTGTGTGTGTGTGTGTGTCATGAGGGGGGGTTGGTGGCACTCAGCAGTCCGTGTGACAACACTAGCTCCTGCCCTCCTTGCTGAGTTTCCCTCCCACTGCATTACTTACTTACTATTGTCTTCATTTTGGGGAAGATGAAGATGTTTTATCTCCAATTCACAAGTAAAAATAAAGAGATTCAGAAAACTTAAGTAAATTGTTTTAGATCATACTGTTTGTGCCTGTCAGAGACCAGATGCAAATCCAACCCCTCCTTCCCTCCCTCCCTCCCTTCCTTCTTTACTTCCGTTCTTCCTCCCTTCTACTCTCTATTCCATTCCTTTTGCTTTCTTCCCTTTCTTTTCATTCCCTTTTTTCTTTCCTTCCTTTTTTTCCTTTTCGTTGGTTTTCTTTTCTCTTCTTTCCTCTTATCTCATACTATCTCCTTTCCTGTTTTAAAATGAGTGCTTACTGTATGCATTCAGTCATTGGGACTTCACTGCTCCAGGCCAGCATTTCCAGATAAAAAAAGACAGAGGTAGAGAGGAAAAGGCACCACAGACCCACATTTCCTGCAGTGTTGTGGGGGCTGGGTTCAAACCTGCATCATACATATAACAAAGCAGTTGTGCTATCCAGGGGAGCTATTTTGCCACCATATATAATATCAGTTTAAATTAACTGGCTAAATTTTTTTAAAAGAATTTAGGCTCTAGCACTGCTCTGCTCTGGCATATGCTGTGTTGGGGAATGAACCTAGGACCTCATGCTTACAAGTCTTGTGCTCAGATACTGAGGTCTCACTCAAGTCCTTCAACTATATTTAGTGTCTAAGCCTTTTTTCACAAGAATTATAAAGTCAGTGAGGGTAGATAGCATAATGGTTATGCAAAGAAACTCTCTTGCTTGAGGCTCTGAAGTCCTGTAGGGAAATAGTGAGGATATGGTTGAGCTTGGCAGGGCTTGACCTGAGGGGCACGTCCATCCTGTCAGTCTCTCTCTCTCTCTCTCTCTCTAATGAGAGGTCAAGCAAGGAGGGACACAAACCCCCAAGATTTGCCTCGTCTTATCAGACTCCCTGCCTCACTAAGCACCCTGCATTCCTGATACTGTGGCCTGTTCCCTTATTATCTACATAATCATTGTTTTGCCTGAAAGGTCTTTTCCCTATTTCCCAGCAGGGTATTATTAATCCTACCAGTTAAGCCCCTAGCAACAGTTGCTAAGGAAGTCCCTACCTTTCCCAGTCCTTTTTACCTTTCTCTGCCTCTTTCCTAACCATGTATGGTATTGTCAAGCCACTTCCATTTCTGATTAGGGGCTTCTGGTTTCCGGCCTCAAGGAGGCAAGTGGACCAGGACACAGGCCATTGCAGTTTGTGCCACGTGGCTTAACCAGGTGTGCTACTGCCTGACTCTGGGGCACTCGGATGAATAAAGATTTGAATGGCCTTACCACCACGAGATTGGTTCTTGGGTCATCTCAGGTTCAATCTCCCCCACCACCATAAAAAATGAAAATAATGATCATAAATCACCGTGAGTGATCATGAATCACCATAAGCCAGAGCTGAATTGTGCTCCAGTTAAAAAAAATTATAAACTCAAAATGTTCCTTCATAGAAGCAGAATAACTAGTGATACTTAATTGTGTTTGAACTGTGTCTCAAATTTTAAATAATGGCTATTTTCCATGTTCACATTACTTGTTTAACCTGTTGGATCTTTGGTTACTTTTTTTTTATTGTTGTTACCAGGGTTATTACTGGGGCTTGGTGCAACCACTGCTAATCCATTGCTCTTGGCAGTCATTTTTTCCTTCTTTTTTCTTTCCTTTTATTTTTATTTTTTCTCTTCTCTCTCTCATTCTTTATTTCTTTTTTTTTTTGGATAGCACAGAGAGAAATTGAGAGGGGAGTGGGACAGAGAAAGAAACCTGAATATCTGCTCAAAACCAAGTCCTTGTGCATGTTTATTGTTTAAACTCAACTTGGTGTGCCAGTGCCCAAGCACCTACATTTTTGTACAAGAACATCAGCAGAAAAGTTAGCATTCAAACTAAATTCTCTCACCCTGTGCACTGGGTTTGCTTTCCATCCTGACTGTGGGTTCCTGGAGGTCCTTTCAGGAGTGGTGTGGTCATGAGGTGGTGTGTGGTCTGTGAACATTGGTCAGAAGGGTCACAGGCCTGTCATGGGAACAACAGTTTTGAAGAAATGGGCATTCCTCATTAATACTGAGATTAACCAATGTGTGTTGACCTATGACTCACTTGGTTTTTAGACTAAGTTTATGTGTATTTGCTTGATGTGCTGATTTGATATTTAAAGAATAATCTCCAGATGGCTGGAAGAGGAGTTGTAATAGACTAAAGGGTCTATTAATCACTGTGCTTCAGTTGTCTGTTGCATATCACCCACCATGCACTAGTGCAAAACGATACTTCTTTACCTTCTAGACACCAAGTTACAGATGCTACCATGACTCCATCCCGACTGGGTAGTCGGCCTCACCAATATGTTCTGGAGCCTCACATCTCCAGAGCTCTGGTCCACTAGGGAAAGATAGACACAGACTGGGGGTACGGATCAACCTGTCAACACCCATGCTCAGTGGAGAAGCAGCTACAGAAGCCAGACCTCCTACCTTCTGCTCCCCATAAACAACTTCGATCCATATTCCCATCAGGGGAGAAGTGATAGGATGAAGATAAGAGGACTCTGCACTCCAGCTCCATCAGCACCCAGAAAGAGACAGAGGGAAAAGGAAAGGGACATATGGAGGTAGCTACAATGCTAAGAGTGGCTTAAAGGGGAAGAGAGGATTGAATCAGAAAAAGAAGGGGCAACTATGTATAAACATGGACAGATAGTTTTAGAGAAGAACACACATATGAATGAAAGACCTACTTCCCTGATGGAAAGTAGGCTTTAAGGTACCAAAAGAATATATTCTAGGGTCAGTGTGATAATTGAAATAGCATAATACAAAACAAGACATGAAAGGATCCTTGAGGATGTAGAAATGAGCTATTAAAATAATTGTGGAGGTTTTTATGGAGAAGATAGCAGTCAGGCCTTTTAAAAGAAGGAATATATGGGCTGACTAGGTAGAAAGAAATGAGGTAAGGAGTTCATTTCTTTTTTTAAATTTTTAAATATTTATTTATTTATTCCCTTTTGTTGCCCTTGTTGTATTGTAGTTACTATTGTTGTTGTTATTGATGTCATTGTTATTGGATAGGAAAGAGAGAAATGAAGAGAGGAGGGAAAGACAGAGAGGGGAAGAGAAAGATATACACCTGCAGACCTGCTTCACCACTTGTGAAGTGACTCCCCTGTAGTTGGGGAGCCGGGGGCTCAAACTGGGATCCTTACACTGATCCTTGCTCTTGGTGCCATGTGCGCTTAACCCACTGGGCTACCGCCCAACTCCCGAGGAGTTCATTTCTGAAAGAATGTGATGAATAGAATTACTAACATGGAAATCCTCCATGGAGGTAATATCTGAAATATCAAAGACAGGGATGGAAGAAAGTAGACTCTCAGAACCTTAGTATGCCAGTTGTTTGACTCAAAGCACCTGCTTTCAGGACTCTAGACCTGTTTCCATTTCAATGAAATGGGGATAGGACAAATAACCAACATTTTTGGAGCTTAAATAAGATCAATGACTCTGTATTATCATCACTTAGTGATAATAATTTCATTGTAAAAATTATAGCTATTAGTGATAGGACAGGACATTATATTGTAGTACCTTCATGAAAAACATCACATAATACAATAACTATATTGTTAGTATAAGTATGTGAACTACAAAATTATCACTATACATTCAGCGGGGAAGCAATTACAGAAGGCAGACCTTCCACCTTCTGCATCCCATAATGACCCTGGGTCCATGCTCCCTGAGGGATAAAGAATAAGAAAGCTATCAGGGGAGGGGATGGGATATAGAATTCTGGTAGTGGGAATTGTGTCCCTCTTGTCCTGTGGTTTTGTCAGTGTTTCCATTTTATAAATAAAAATAATTAAAAAATGAAAAAAATATCACTATGATAGCAGCATTTTTATTTGCCATATTATTAGCAGAATAGTATCATTCTAATTATCATCACTGCTGTTGAATTGCTTATTAGAAGAAGCTTGAGTTTAAATAAAATAGCAGAGGGGCCAGAAGGTGGTTCACCTGGTTAAGCGCACATGTTAACAGTGCTCAAGGACCCAGGTTCAAACCCCCAGCCCCCACCTGCAGGGATTGGAGGGGAGCTTCACAAATGGCAAAGCAGGGCTGCAGGTGTCTCTCTGTTTTTCTCCCTCTCTATCTCCCCACTCCTCTCAATTTCTGGTTGTTTCTCTCCAATAAATAAATAAAGATCATTAAAAATAAAGAAAAAAGGAAGGTAGTAGAATGTTCATAGGCTACCAGGGAAAACAGATTCAATAAATGAAGGTTTTTCATTATCAATCATTTGTCGTGAGAAAATTCAGTCAACTTGAATGTTCCAGAAGTTAGTAAATTAAGTAGTTTGTGCTGTGGTCAAAATCATAAACTTCTGGAGCTACTCAGTCTAGCAGAAATATTAAGTCTCTTAAAGTGGGCAGGAAAGCAAATTCATTTGAGTTCTGCTTTCAAATAATTTCTCAAATGTCCTGTCTAGGCATTTTGAAACCAGAGCAAAAATTAATCCACTGAATGAAAATGGACTATAAGGTCTTCTCCCAAATCTACACAGATATCTTCACCCATCAATCTCCAAAGAAATGAAAACAACCTGCTCTTGAACTTGGTTATGCAAGTAAGAGCTTACTGCAACTTTTTAGAAATGGCTGAAGGTAGTTTTTTCTCAAAAAGGGAGAACAAATTCATCAAGAAGAAGGGCTGTAGATCTGATATGGTCTTGGCCTCAAAGGCTGCATCGAAATATCCCCATGTGGCTATGGAAAGATACAGTCATATTTAGGGCAGACAAAATCTGCAGGAATGTTGCATCACTAGAATTTCCTAGAATGCCAGGGACACCAAAGTGCAGCAAATTGGAGTGCCTCTGGTTTACAGGACCTCTGCACCTCTAGGGCAAAGAAGAACTGATGAGGCCATCATGCAGGGAGGTAAGAGGACAGATTTTGGTATCTGATTCTGTGGCTCAGTACTGGTATGTTCTCCCCGATGTCGTTGTCACTCATATTGTTGGATGCTGTCTAAGAAGAGCCCCACTGTCCCATCATCCCTTCTTCAACCTCAGATATTTCCAGCATGTGTTGGTAGCTTCAAGTGACCCTAAGTGTTCAAGAATCACTATTCCCAAGGGTCTGGGATCTAACTCATACTGGAAAAAAGATGGCACCCTGGCAGTTTTTATGACTATACTTTGGCCTAGGCCAACAGTTTTTAGTCCATCAGTTGAAATTCACTGGTATTCATGTAGCCTTTGGTATGCACTAGTTCACTGCTGACAGCTTGAATCAAACCACCTTCATCTCTTACCTGGGCTACTACAGAAACTTTGTTTTTCTTTATGTAGTGAAAGGAATGAACCAAGGACCTTATGTACATCCCAAGTACCCTCCCCACCCAACCTTCCCATTCAATATATATTTGCACAGCAAAGACCCATGATAGAGAATAGGTCCCTCCCATTTTAGGACACATGACAACTGGGAGCCAAGGTGAAGCTCTGTTCATTGTCAAGGTGGAGAAGTGAGGAAATCCTAGAAGTTATTCAGGCTGAAAAAAATACAGAAGCAGGGTTGTGTTTGGAGTTACTGTTGCCGTTATCTGAAAAATTCTCTTAAGCCTCTTTTATTTTGCAGCCTTATGTCTGTTCAAAGTGGGCACGGTGTTGAGATTGGTGTTTCTAGTGGAATTCTATACTGAAGCCAAGGTGAGGCCAAGGGAACAACTACACCACAGTTCAAAAAGCCTTGAACTCTCTAGAGGCTGTAAGTCAAGGGTGAAAACAATCTTTTTTCTTTTCTTTTTTTCATGCTGCCAATTTGTCCTTCTATCTTTCCCATCTGTGAAGACAACCTTGGCGAGAGACGTCATGGCAAGGAATTGGTGGAGAAAGTCAGTGCACTTTGAGGTTCATACATGAGTAGAGTCTGCTTTCTCAAAGGGGGGCATAGCACTAGGATTTTTTATTATTATTTATAAAATGGAAACACTGACAAGATGATAGGATAAGAGGGGTACAACTCCACACAATTCCGGCCACCAGAACTCCACATTCCATTTCCTCCCCTGATAGCTTCCCTATTCTTTAACCCTCTGGGGTAATGGACCTAGGGCCATTCTAAACACCCAGGGTTTTCAGAAGTTGGAAGGTCAGGCTTCTGTAATTGCTTCCTTTCTGAACATGGGCATTGGCAGGTCAATCCATACACCCAGCCTATCTCTCTCTTTCCCTAGTGGGGCAGGGATCTGGGAGGTGGGGCTCCAGAACATATTGGTGGGGTCCTCTGCCCAGGGAATCCTGGTAGCTTCTGGAACCTGGTGGCTAAAAAGAGTTAAGGCAGAAAGCAGAGCAAATTGTTGACTCATCATGAGCCTAAAGGCAAGAATATTATGAATGGAGATTTGGGGTCTCCATTTTGGAAAAAGCTAGTGGGTCTATTTTTGCCTGCTAGTTTTTGCCTGTACATTTTTTGCCAACTAGTTTTTGCCTGCTCCTGATATCCAATATACAGGTGACTTAAGCTATTGTCTTAGGGGGTGGGGTGGGAAATGGTGTCATAGTTGGAAAAAGGACCAGAAAGCTGGATCAGAGAAGAGAGTAGCTTCAAAATATGGGAAAAATATATAAATATTGTTAACTGTAAAACCCATCTATCTGAGCACTAGGTTTTCTAAGCACCCATCTCCTTTGCAGCCCCCCTCCTAGGACAGTTTTGTTTTCTTCAAGCCTGGAGGGAAAACTTAAGGAAAGGCTTCAGCCCTTATTTTCATTCATTCAGCAAACACCTATCTATTCGCTAGCTAGGCTCCAAGCACCATGCAGTGCCTGGGAATTTAGTAATGAAACAGACATAGGAGGTACTTTGGAATATAGGAGACAACTCAGCAGACAGATAGACAGACATACAGACACACACAGATACACACATACACGCACCTGCACACACACACACACACACACACACACACACGTTGTATATTGTTAACTGGTGCCTTATGTACCAAGAAATTTAACAGTTGGGAGGGATGCAGTAGTGTAGCTGGTTGAGGATACATATCAACATGCACAAGGACCTGTGTACAGTATTTCTTGTCTTCACCTAAAGGGAGGAAGCTTCACAATTGTGAAGCTGGTCTTCAAGTGTCTCTCTCTCCTCTCCATCTCTCTTCCCTCTCAATTAAAAAGGAGTAGGGAAGAGACATAACAGAGTAGGGAGCTAATTTAGTAGAATTGTAAGGAATGCCCTCACTGAGTATTGGACAAAAAGACTAGAAAGATGAGTTCCCAGGCAGGAAACACTGGTGCTACTGCTCTGAGTTAGGAGTCACATGGCTCTGCCTGGGATGCCAGAGAATAGCAAGAAAGTGGACATCACAGAAAGGAGAGGAGGTGAAGTACTAAGCCAGAGTGATGACTGTCCACACTGCCATGAGTCAGTCTTTTCATTTCGAGTGAGGGGTGAGGTCACAAGAGAGAAAGGTATGACTTGTTTATCAGGATCATCCCCCCAAAATCATTTTATTAGGGGAAGAATAATTTACAGGACAGTGTTTGTCACATAGATACAACTTATATATTAACTTTTTCAATTTATTGACAGGTTGTTTATAGAATAGTTATTTTTTAAATTTCTTTATTGGGGAATTAGTTTTACATTAGATAGTAAACACAATAGTTTGTACATACATAACATTTCCAAGTTTTCCATATAACAGTACAACCCCCAATAGGTCCTCTGTGTTATGCCTCCCACTCACCCCAGAGTCATTTACTTTAGTGCAATACACCAATTTCGGTTCACGATCTACTTGTGTTTTCTCTTCTGATCTTGTTTTTCAACTTCTGCCTGACAGTGAGATCATCCCATATTCATCTTTCTTTTTCTGACTCATTTTACTTAACATGAATTGTTCAAGGCCCATCCAAGATCGACTGAAAATGGTGATATCACCATTTTTTAGAGCTGAGTAAAATTCCATTGTGTATATATACCACAACTTGCTCAGCCACTCATCTGTTGTTGGACACCTGGGTTGCTTCCAGATTTTGGCTATTGCAAATTTTTCTGATATTACACAGATATTTTTGGATGGGTGTGTTGGGTTCCTTAGGATCTATTCCCAGGAGAGGAATTGCTGGATCATAGGGTAGGTCCATTTCTAGCTTTCTGAGAGCTCTCCAGACTGCTCTCCACAGAGGTTGGATCAATTGACATTACAACCAGCAGTGCAGGAGGGTTCCTTTGACCCCACACCCTCTCCAGCATTTGCTGCTGTTACCTTTTCTGATGTATGACAGTTTCACAGGAGTGAAGTAGTATCTCATTGTTGTCTTTTTTTTTCTTTTTCTTTTTTTTTATTTTTTATTTAAGAAAGGATTAATTAACAAAACCATAGGGTAGGAGGGGTACAATTCCACACAATTCCCACCACCCAATCTCCATATCCCACCCCCTCCCCTGATAGCTTTCTCATTCTCTATCCCTCTGGGAGCATGAACCCAGGGTCATTGTGGGTTGCAGAAGGTAGAAGGTCTGGCTTCTGTAATTGCTTCCCCGCTGAACATGGGCGTTGACTGGTCAGTCCATACTCCCAGTCTGCCTCTCTCTTTCCCTAGTAGGGTGTGTCTCTGGGGAAGCTGAGCTCCAGGACACATTGGTGGGGTCTTCAGTCCAGGGAAGCCTGGCCGGCATCCTGATGACATCTGGAACCTGGTGACTGAAAAGAGAGTTAACATACGAAGCCAAACAAATTGTTAAGCAATCATGGACCCAAAGCCTGGAATAGTGGAGAGGAAGTGTTGGGGGATACTCACTGCAAACTCTAGTGTACTTCTGCTTTCAGGTATATATTTTGCAGTAGTTTACGGATATGTGTGAACATATGCTCTCTCTCACAGAAACTGGTGTATATCTAGGTTTTGGGACTTTGTTAGAAAGTGAACCACCTGAGATGAAATTAGAGTATACTATGAAAGGAAAGGTCTCATCCCAGTAATGAAGTTGAAAGGTTGTCATTCCACACGTGAAGTCTCTGGACACAGTCTGAAGTGAAGCATGTTGAGGTGGCAATCATTGTGTTGGTTAGGTTGTGATCGGCAGATGCAATATTATTTGATATGGATTGGGAGAGGCATACGGGAAAGTGGGCCCTATCCTATGGTTCCAGGATTGGGGGAAGTAGAGGCTCTATAGTGGAGATGTGAGGTTCCTGCTGTCTTAGGGTTCAAAAAGACAATCGATAGTTAATGTTATCATCACATTATTTGTTAATTGGGTTAACTTTGAAAAGTCCTTTTGTTAGGGTTTGCTGTATAGTACCCAGTATCTTGTATATAGCTGTGCTATTGGTTGCTTCTGATCTACTTGGTCTAGGCTTTTGAAAGAGTCTGCATATCAATTACACAGCCTATATATTGAAAAGATTCAGTTTGTGTTTTGAAAAAGTTCGAGACATACAATTAATTTTCCCCCTCTCGTATTAATTAACTAGTGATTTATATGACTACATTTTACTAGGAGTGTACATAAACACCATTCCTACCACCAAAAGATTATGACCAATCCCTCCCACCCACTCCCACCCCCCATTGTCCCAGGAAGCTGCATGTCTACCCCTCACCACAGGGCTTTTACTTTGGTGCCCTACTTACAATTTGGTCAGGTCCTGCTTTTAGTTTCCCTTTCAGATCTTCTTCCTCAACTTCTGTTGATGAGTGGGATCATCCCATACTCATCTTTATCTTTCTGACTTGGCTCACTTAACATAATTCCTTCTAGCTCTGTCCAAGATGGGTCAGAGAAGGTGGGTTCATTGTTCTTGATAGCTGCATAGTATTCCATTGTGTATATATACCACAGCTTTCTCAGCCACTCATCTGTTGTTGGGCACCTGGGTTGCTTCCAGGTTTTAGTTATTATAAATTGTGCTGCTATGAACATAGGAGTACACACCTCTTTTTGGTTGGGTGTTATGGAGTCCTTGGGGTATAACCCCAGGAGAGGAATTACTGGGTCATATGGAAGGTCCATGTCTAGCCTTCTGAGAGTTTTCCAGACTGCTGTCCACAGAGGCTACCAATTTACATTCCCACCAGCAATGTAAAAGGGTTCCTCTGTCCCCACAACCTCTCCAGCATTTGTTGCTGTTGTCCTTTTTGATGTATGCCATTCTTACAGGAGTGAGGTGTTATCTTAGTGTTGTCTTAATTTGCATTTCTCTGACAATCAGTGACCTAGAGCAGTTTTTCATATGTTTGTTAGCCTTTTGGATCTCCTCTGTAGTGAATGTCTTGTTCATATCCTCTGCCCATTTTTGGATGGGGTCATTTGCTTTTTTGGTGCTAAGTTTGCTGAGCTCTTTATATATTTTGGTGATTAGTTTCTTGTCTGATGTATGGCATGTGAAGATCTTCTCCCATTCTGTGAGGAGTCTCTCTGTTTGTTTAATAGTTTCTTTGGATGTGCAGAAGCTTTTCAATTTGATGTAGTCCCATTGGTTTGTTTCTGCTTTAGTCTTCCTTGCAATTGGGTTTGATTCATCAAAGATGTCCTTGAGGTGTAGGTGGGAAACTGTTTTACCAATGTTTTCCTCTAAGTATTTGATTTTTTCTGGTCTGACATCTAGGTCTTTGATCCATTTGGAGTTGATTTTTGTTTCTGATGAGATAAAGTGGTACAATTTCGTTCTTCTGCATGTTACAACCCAGTTTTCCCAGCACCATTTATTGAAGAGAACCTCCTTTTTCCATTTAATCCTTTGGGCCCCCTTATCAAAGATTAGATGTCCATAGGTGTGGGGTCATTATTGTCTTTGTTTGCATTTCTCTGATAGTCAGACTTGGAGCATTTTTTCGTGTGTTTCTCAGCCTTTTGGGACTCTATTGTGGTGAATTTTCTGTCCATGTCCTCTCCCCATTTTTGGAAGGGGTTATTTGTTTTCTTGTTTAATTTGTCAAGCTCTTTACATATTTTGGTTATTAACCTCTTGTCTGATGTATGGCATGTAAAGATCTTCTCCCATTCTGTGAGGGGTCTCTTGGTTTGGGTAGTGGTTTCTTTTGCTTTGCAGAAGCTTTCTAATTTGATGTAGTCCCATAAGTTTATACTTATCTTAGTCTTCTTTGTAATTGGTTTTTTTTTTTATTTAAGATGTCTTTAAAATTTATGTGGAAAAGAGTTCTGCCAATATTTTCCTCTAAGTATCTGATAGTTTCTGGTCTGACT